>NC_039367.1:166512339-166527240 GCF_003573695.1 Papaver somniferum
AAACAAAAGAAACCAAAAAACTATCCTACAACATGAAATAGATCTCGGAGCTTTACCGAAACCTTGAAAATTTAAAACTATATCGATAATCCCTCCGGTCAAAAAATCTGTGGAACTTGGTCAATTATGCCGATTAACGCATCAGTTCTCATCTCGGTGAAAAATAGAAATCAGCTTGGCCAAGGTGAAATTTTTGGTCTCGGATAAATTAAGTGAACTAAATGGATATCTGAGTTGACTTAATAGTCAACCATATAAACGCATGGAATCCAAGAAAAATCGAGTAACTATTGAATAAAATTGATTAATAACGGGTGAAATTCATTTGAAATTAATAGGCAATAATACAATTATACCCATGGAATCCAAGGAAAATCGTGTGGAGCGAGCGATGTTGGATAAGGTTAATATATAACAAGTGAAATTGACTAAAGAGTATGGACATTCAGCTAAAATTATCAATAACATGAGAAGCCGATGTAATCCAAGAGAAAATGGGTGAGGTTGACCAACATAAAGTAAAACTGATAGATAAAAAAAGAAATTAAGTGTACTAAATGAAAGTTCGATTTGATTTAATAGTTAACCATATAAACCCATTGACTCCAGGAGCAATCGAGTGATGTCGAGTGATATTGAATAAAATTGATTGATAACATGTGAAATTGACTATAGTCAATCGGCGCATACGGTTAAAATGATGAATAATTAGAAGAAAACCGATATATCTGATTGAAAATGAATGCATCAACCAAATTTGGTAAGATTGACCGGTAACAAATAAAATTAAATGAAGTGGATGGAAATTTGATTTGAATTAATTGGTAACCTTATAATTAAACCAATGGGAATCTAAGAGAAATTGAGTGAGGCCGAGAGAGATTGGATAACATTAATATATAACAGATGAAACCTTTTTCCGGCGACTTCGAAAAAGAAAGTGGCTCCGAGGTCGAAACATGGCCGGGAGTGGACTACTATAAGTCGGAAACTATGTAAGAACGTACCAATGTACAATATGCCAGAACATGATATTACTTCAAGACTTCTTGACGATATGTATACACGGTATGCGTATAATATGCCAGAACATGGTTTGTTTAACGTTTCAGGGTATATTCCGAATTCATCGTTCGTACAAAGTAGATGGACTTATAGTAGTCCACTCACCGCCAGGTTACGATCGTATGCGTACAATATGCCAGAACCTTGCCGAAGCTTCTTGGTTCACAGTTTGTATTCCGTTATACCACATTTGAAGTTCGAATCAACACTGAGCTTCATATTTATCGATTTAGATGATGTATCATGTTAAGTTTGAAGTCAGAACCCTCCCAGAGCTTCTTGACTCATAGTTTGTATGTTGTTATACCACATTTGAAGTTTGAATCAAAACTAAACTTCATATTTATCGATTTCGATGATGTATCATGCTAAGTTTTGAAGTCAGAAACCCTCCCGGAGGTTCATGGATCATAGTTTGTATGTTGTTATACCACATTTGGAGTTCGAATCAACACTAAACTTCATATTTATCGATTTCGATAATGTATCATGCTAAGTTTGAAGTCAGAACCCTCCCATAGGTTCTTGGATCATAGTTTGTATGTTGTTATACCACATTTGGAGTTCGAATCAACACTGAGCTTCATATTTATCGATTTTGATGATGTATCCAGCTAAGTTTGAAGTCTGAACCATCATGAATTTCGTGGTGCATCTCTAGTAATCTTATAATCTGAGTTTACCAGTGTGAACTAAATCTACTTCATGACCTGTATGACTTGTAAAAATTACTTCATGACTATTCGAAATTCAAACCCGAAACACAAAAACACAAAGAGAAAGCACAAAGAAACACACCAATTATCGAATTCATTTTTCGTTTTCCCGATTCATTCTTATATATTTTTTGGATTTTTTATATCAGAATGTCGAAAATAATGTTCTAAATTTATTTATATTTTTTTTGGATTTTTTTTCATGTTAAAGGTTGATAATTAAACCGAAAACATGAGTTCGTATTAACACAAAAGAAACACAAATGCGTCTCAATCCGTATGAGCATCACAAATAAAATCTCAACCGTCAGATTCTTTTCTCAATCCGTATGGCTAGATCCAACGAACTCCGTCCATCACTTTCATTCACCCACCAAACCCTCCCAACCACTCGAACTCTATCTGTTTTGCTCTATCTTCATCTTCTCTGCTCTTCGTCTCCTCCATAGATCGATGACCGGCGGCATTCCTTGAGAAAATCTAATTCACTTAACCCATCTTTTACTCGTCATCGCCGTCTCCTCTCCCCCTCTTCACCTGCTTCTTTGAAACTCATTTTCTCTTCTTATTCTCTCTTCTTCTTTCTTCTTTTTCGTTCTTCTTTTCTGCTCTTCTTCAGTTGAAAATCGAGAGGTCAAATTGAGTTATGGCTTGAAGAAATTTATATCGTGAGGATGTATAAAAGAAGCAGGAGTTGGTGTTTCTGCTAATTATGAAGAATAGGATTGAGTCCTGTTATGAATCGATAACTAGGGTTTTCTCAGTGAATCGGTAATTGAGTTAGAAATTGAGAAATTAAAGTGGGTTCGGTGAACAGATTATGATGAGGAAGAATTAGTGATTGATGTGTGAGTTTTAATGAAGATTAGAGAAGCTAAGTTTTAGGTGATTATTATTGTTTTGATTGATGCTGATTTTTTGTTTGAATTAGAGTTTGAATGTGTGTTTGGGTTTTTTTGTGCAGATATTGTGGTGGATGATTTTGCGAGTTGCAGGAATCACATTATGGATCTCTGTAAGTGGATCTTTGTGATTATTTTTTGCGGTTTCTTGAAATTGGAACTTTAATTTCCTGTTTTGTGTTTTGGGGCCATATGAAATTGTAATTAGGGTTTTGTTTCTCGTTTAAGTATTAGAATTGCAAGTTATCAAAGTCTTGCAGTTGAATTTCTTGTTGTGTCAGCTAATTTGTTATAGAATTTGTAACCACTTTCTAGGATTAAGTCAGCTAATTTGTTTTATTTTGTTGTATGTAACCTCTTTCTAGGATTAATAATTGAATTTGGAGCTTCATTGGATTGAATTTGATTAAGTTATTGCAATATTTACTTCTAGTTGTATTCACTGGACTTAGGGATTGTATATCATTTCTTATTTTTGAACTTATGATTGTTTTGGATGTGTATTGGATTGGTGTATCCGAATTTTTTGGCTGAAGAGGATGTGGAAACAGTTGAAACTGCTGGAACACAAACAGTTGAATTCTGTGTAGACATATTTCTAAAATTCATGAATCCAGGAGGACTTACAAGTTGATTTAGGCATACTTAGGGTATATCTCTTGCTTCCTTTTAAATTTTGAGACTACTTTGATATGATACTGACTGATTATCTTGTCTGCATCTCACTTTTAGGATCTTCGATCTAAACTGGAGGAATTCTTCAATGCACAAATGGCTTACTTGTGCGGATAGAATAGAAATCATGGTAACTCAGACTCCAGTCTTCACTTTTATTTTTCTTCTCTCTTTTATGTTGGTTTGCTTACTTTTCTTGAATTGTTGAGCTTACAACAGATGCTCGGTAAGATTCACAGTTTCTTAAACAAAGAGATTCCAGAAAACATGATTGTGAGGATTTCACATGGCTACATATAGTTCCCAATTCTCAAAGGCTGTGGCTCATGAAAACATGACTGCGAGGCAACGGCAATTAAGAAAAAGGAATTTAGGTAACTCACTCTGTCTCTCTCTTTCTCTTAGTTCTTTATTACTAATTTCAACTTGTAGTTGATTCTTCCTGCCAATCTTACATGCTCAAGAGTTACGACAACAATGCCACTCAGTCTTAGTTACATAACCACTTCTAGGACAATGATACTGCCAAGGGAGCTAGTGTTTATTTGTGCAATGATGTTGTGCTTATTTCAGTATGGGTGAAGAAGATGTGTTTGACCTTTACTGTTTTGTTGTAGGAAGACTGGTGGAGATGAGGAACGAATGGCAGCCATTGCAGCTTACATGAAGCTTAATTGGCAGGGCCTTCAGAAGAAGGTTGTCTTTGTTACTGTTATTACAGATCTCAACACCTTCCATCGCACATGGTGAGTTCCTTATTCTTATTAGTGTGAATTAGTACATATGTTGCTTTCACGTTATCAGATCAATCATTCAAACTTGCCTTTCAAATGAGTGAATCATTTTATCAGAAGAATATTTTAGACCATGCCTTTGATGTACAAAAATGGAATCAGTTTATTCATAATACGAACGAACCATAGTTTGCTTGAGGATGATCTGTGAGCTTATACAATCATTCTTTTTTTGTTTCAGGTTCAACACTGGTGTCAACCAATGCTACTGCCCTTCGGACGAGGTTTCCAAGAGGGTGTTGGTTGATGGCCTAGAGTCTTCCCAGATTCGCGTGTTTGGTTTTCCCGTCAGGCCCTCGTTTTTCGGCTGTAAAGAAAACTGCAAGAGCTCTCGGAGAAGCACTATTCAGTGCAGAACTTGGTAAACCAATTGGACAGATCACCATGGAAAGTCCAGTAAAGGTAATAGGTAATTCACTTGTTCTGTATATCTAACTATGTAGTCAAGTGGGATTGTTTTTTGATAAAATCAATTTTAGATGCTTTTACTGGAGTCAATAACAGTTTTCTTTGTTCACCACAGATCAGATGATCCGAGACCCAAATGGAGAAATGGATGGGTGCTTGTGACTGCATTATAACCAAAGTATGGAGACACGTTTCTTCTTATTAGTATTTTCCTGGAAACCCATTGGTTACTTTATCCATCTTTACTTGCATTGTCTTGTTTTTAGTTCTTATGATTATTATTTTTTGTAGGCTGGACTTGGAACAATTGCGGAGGCCTTGATAAGGGGCCTTCCAATCATGAAGCAATGGCTAGGCAGTTGTATTGCAGGCTCTGGTGTTGTGTTGGTGCAGTCGGTGTGTCTAAGGGCTAGAAAGGTTTTACTAAAACAAAAGTGTTGTTAGATTTTTAATTTTTTTTGGTGTTGAAGTTCTGTAAAACTGATCTTATGTAGTAACAAACAACAGATCTTGTCTTTTTTTTAAGAAATGATGTAAATGATCTATGTGATATCATAAAACTTGATTTAGTTTTTAATTTGGTTCATAATTTGTTTTAGTATCAATTTTCATTTTAATTTCAATTTGGGATTATCTAAATCGAAATCGGCCAGATACTTCCGGCACCGGCAAAAAGTTTGGTAGCTCAAAAATATAAGCAACCAACTTCAGGTATTTCACTTGCTCTATTATTATGGTTGGTCTATCTATGAAGCGATCGGCGTTTCACTTGCTCTATTATGGTTGGTCTATCTATGAAGTGATCAACGTTTTACTTGCTGTATTTTGGTTGGTCTAGCTTTAAAGCGATCACTATTTTGCTTGCTCTAGGGAGGTCGGTTTAGCCATGAAGCAATTAAGAAAAGAGACGCTACATGATAGTTGTTTGATTACTAAAGCGATTGCCTAGCTGCTCTAGACTTGTAGAAATCCCACCTTTAGCAACTCGAGAGCGAGAGCCAAATTAAGTCGCTTTAAGGGTTAGAGCGACTCAATATGGGCTTTTCCAACCAAAAATGCCTGGTCGCTTAATCCAACTTTTCTTGTAGTGACCGATCTCAAACCCCGACTTTGCTGTCTCTCTTCTTCTCTGCCGTTTCTTCTACTCCCGTCTCCTCTCAATTCTCTCTGTTTTTGCTGATTTACTATTGATTTATTTTGTTTTTTCTTTCGCAGGTGATATATATACTTAGACAGAAACTACATCAAGAATATGAAATTAGAGCAACGAGTGGCCGTGTGGTTATCATTATCATCGAACTAATATCAAAACTCTAATTGATCTTCACAACCGTAACCTTCACACTGGCGACTTTCTTCCATGTTCTCTTTCGATATGTTTTCTCATCGTATGTTTTTGATTTAGTGATAATATCATCTCACAATTTAATTGGTTTGCTAATAGGTAATGAGACGTTCACCACGAACCATTCATCAGGTAAGAAAAAAATATCGTACATAAAGATGTTGACCAAGAATTCAGTAGTGCCTTCAAACCGAGTGATTGGTTAGGGTTTTTCAAGCCGAACGAAACATAGGTTAGGTTTGCTCCTTTTCTCTGTTCGGTTTTGAATTTTTTTTTTTTTTTTCTATCTCCTGATTATGAAGGTAATCAGAACACTGCATTTTATTGTGTAGTCTTTGGTTCAGGTATAGAGCTTTTTTTTGACTATGAGTGTTTAGTTCAAAGCATTTCCTTTTTGTATTCTTTGATTCATGTTCTTATCATCTTTGAATCAACCAATATTAGTAGAAGACACATATTTGCTAGATATTCCTGGCTACTGCTGCTAATCCTATAGAGTTGATACTTTAGTGCTTATTTTTATGATATCAAAGGTCACAGGTGTACTGATGCGACTATATTGAGAATGGCCGGCCATGGTTCCATGAGCAAATACCATGGATATGATTAAAATTGCAGTGTCAGTTGTATGATTTTTCAAGTCAGTGCTAATCTTCTTCTTTTAATAATTTTTTAGGCTATGTATATTGAAGTGAACGATAGGAGTTGAGACATGATGAGCTTCTCTGTGACTTTATAAAATCCAAAGTATGCAATAATAATTGTGCATTTCAGCTACTAATGAAGAGAGACTGTGGAAATTCATAGAGACAAGAACATTAATATTCAGTTTAGTGGTCAGGAATGTTCAGCGTGTAAAAACTTTATGAATACAATTTCATTTGTTATTTTTGACAATTGTATATATGTTCTTAGCAACAATGCAAGAAAGTCTGTAATTAGAGTTCGTATTAGTCACATTATCATCTTTTATAGGTTAAGATCGTTACCTCTACAAAATTGCTGAGTGCGTGTATCGCAGTTTTATTAACCGACTATTTTCAATATTCTCAATTTTAGTAATTAAATATTTTTATGCCTATTTTTTCTGTTTCATGCTTCAAAATTTAAGTCCCTAAAAATTCATTAGCACCAAAACATTTTTTTTCTCTACAAAGTATTTAGGCCGGTGCAATGCACGGGCATACAAACTAGTTTATTGAATTGTTGCTTCCTTTGGTAATTACATAAATAAGAATTATTGTTTAATCCAGTTTTTCATGACCCGCTTAATGGCTAGTCCACCCGTGAAAAACATTTACTCCCTAGTCCAAAAACATGTTTTTGGACTAGATTATTTACTCGCTAGTCCAAAAACTTTATGGAGATTATAAAGTGTGCTTTCTAATGCCTAAAACACTCTTCCAGATCTAATTAGTATCAACACATGTAAATGTTACTAGTAGTATGTTACTACATACTAGTAGTATCAATATGGTGATACTACATATTAATATGTACTATACTAGTAGTAACAAAAATATGTTACTAATAAATTAGGTAACTACTTTACTAGTATACTAGTAAATTAAACTAGTTTACTAGTAGTAACTAGTATACTAGTAGTAACTATTAGTAACATGTAGTATCAATATGTAGTAACTAGTATGTAGTAACTAGTATACTAGTATACTACTAGTAGTAACTAGTAGTAATATGTAGTAGTAATATGTAGTAACTAGTAGTATACTAGTATACTAGTAGTAACTAGTAGTAATGTGTAGTATCAATATATAGTAACTAGTAGTATACTAGTAGTAACTAGTACTTTACTAATAGTATACTAGTAGTAACTAGTACTTTACTAGTAGTAACATATGTAGTATAACATAACAATATTAATATGTAGTATCAATACATAACATAACAGTATTGATATGTAGTACATAACATATTGATACTACATATTGATATGTAGTATCAATACTTAACATAACAGTATTTATTTATATGCAGTACATAACATATTGATATTACATATTGATATGTAGTATCAATATGTTGACACTACATATTGATATGTAGTATCAATATATAACATAACAATATTTATTTATATGTAGTCATAACATATTGGTACTATATATTGATATGTAGTATCAATACATACTACTAGTAACATATGTAGTACGTAGTAATATATGTAGTAACATACATAGTGTTATATGTTAGGGTTAGTAGAGTAATTTTACTCTTTTCAAAACTTTTTTGGACTAACGAGTAAATATATTTTCCCGCTGGATTAGCCATTAACCCGGGTCGGGTTTAGTGGACTAAACAACAAAGTTCTCATTACATAATATTGATGTTGTTACAAACAGGGATAATGTCCACATAGAAATTAAGTGCACAATAATTATATAGTCCCTTTGTCATCAAAAGATATGCGTGTTTTACTATCTTAGGTGTAGTGTAGTCAAATTATAAGAATACTAGGTATCACCCCAGCCTACGGCCGGGGCTCGACTTTTTTAGAATTTTATTTATTGTTTGGTCGGCCGGTCAATATCTTTTCATATTTTAGTCCGTCTATAATAATTGGGAGCATATTTAGTTAATCCGGTCATATCAGAATGGTCCCGATATTTAGTTTCTCGTGTCAGTTAGTTAGTCATATCACAGTAACATGTTTAATTAAACGGCTCATAGTAGCCGGATGGGGCTGGGGCCTCCGTGAATTAGAAAATTTAAAGGAAAATATAATATCCGCATTAAAATTGACGGTGATTAGGTAAAATCTATAGAGTCTTCAGATTAATATTTGATTTTATTAAGATAATATATTTATTTATTTTTTGGAAACTCGAATTTCAAAATCTTAATGACCTTTATTTTCTCGTGACTACCTGGTTTAACAATAATCAGTTTGGTAAATTAAGGATATGTAACGTATATATTCATATAATAATCTCCGAAAAAGGGCAAGAAAATCAAGAAAAGAAATCCCACACGGAAAATATGCCAGTGCATTACCGGAAAAATTAAGTTGGCGCAAGAATTTATTTTTATCTCGAAAACTTTAGAACATGTACCTTCCTTGATGAAATATTTGTCAACCGGACCCTGTATCCAAGTGTCGCTTCATCTTTTGCTCCTCATCGTGTAGTTCTTCCTCACTTTTTTTTATTATAATAAATAGACTGATTTTAGGCTGAACAACATTGTTCAATTTTATCACCTTTTTCGATTTTTTTTTAAAAATAGGCAGAACAACAGCTATTCTTTATTAGAAAATCTAGGATTTTCATTAGCTGGAGAAAAGCAAACGTATAGGGGAAGCAAATTCTTGTGTGTACAACTTCCCACGGACTCTCTGTTATTACTGTTATATGAAAAACAAACTTGTGTTTCAAGTTGTCTTTATGCCTCGTGCAACAATCATCTTAGGAAATTGGAAGATTAGGAAATCCAGTTATACGAGGAAAGGTAGACTCTGCGTAAAGTTTAGTCGTGTTTAGGTAAGTGGTCAGGTTAGGGTAATCTTGGTCGAGCCGCTGCATAATCTATGCCGTTCAAAACTATATTTATTAAAACGGACGGATGAAGATCAATATAAATTAGCGGTCAAGTTAGATTGGACCGCGGCATAATGCACACCATCCAAAATCATATGTTAAAAACGGGATCGGACGGACGTCTATATAGAACATATAATCGATCGATCCGAGCCGCAGAATGACGAAATCGATGGTCGGATTTATAAATCTACACACACAGCACTTCTTTTTATAATATAGACAAGAACGAACGACACGTGCTATAAACGTGCACTAACCTATCTAAATTCATGGCAACTGGGGATGTTTTTCTTTTGGGTCCTACCCGTTTATTGAAAATGCAATAATTCTTAAACCTAAAAATCGAGATTTTTCTTTCATCTTCTCCGTTCTTTCTCCACCGGCACCTGCCTACACCACATTTTTCTTCCTGGATATCTTTCTTCTTCTCTCTCGCGGTACATGTATACACCACTTCTACAAACAACTATTTTTCTCTCTTTACTTCTAACGCCATAACCGGAGTACTAAATTGTAGACTAATTTCAGTCCACCTCTTCTTCAAATATTTTTAGGGTTTCTCCAACTTAACCAACCTTCATTGTTATACAATTTCATTTATGGAATTACTGATAGATTTAATTTCAATTTCAATGGGGTTTTCTTCCTTTGCATGTGGAGGATAATTCTATTACTGAAGATTTAATTTCAATTCTTACTACAGTATCATAATTACTGGAATTATATCAAATCGATAGATTCAATTTGTTTGATTCGATCGCATTTGATTGATTGCTATTTTACCCCCAAACAATATTTCACACATGGGAAAATAATTTTTCAGCTTCGTAGTTACCACTTTATCCTCAAATAATATTTCTAGTTTCGACTCAAACTTATTAAAATAGGGGCAAAATGGTCAAGTAATTTTGCAGCTTCAACTAAGGGGAGTTCCTTTATTATAATAATAATAGATTTGTATATATGAATATTATTTGCAAAAATGGCATCAGGTGCACCCCCATAATCCACGTGTAACGGGAACTCTTAAGGAAGAAGCTAATGTAGACCTACAACCAAAACCAATACCGGGTAAAGGTAGCCGTGCTAAAGGTAAAAGCTCACGGTGCACATGGTGCCACGGTTGCAGGATAGAAGCACCAACGTGTCCTTGGATCCAATTAAGAGAGCAGACCAAAACTCTAATTCATATGGGCCGTGGATCTGTGATGGTGGGGCGTAGGTTTTAATGGGTTTGGGTCTGTATGATTTTTATTAGGTTTTGTTTGTTTCCTCTTATATCTGTTTAATTTTTTTGAAACCAGTTTTGATGCATACCAAAAATTTTTGAGCTTTTTAATAAAGTGGCCACATTTTTGACACATAATTAAAAAATCAGTTGTTTTTTTTTTTGAATCATTTTATAAAATGGCCGAGTCAGAATTTATTCGTCCCATTTTTTTCAAAAAAGAGTAACGACAGTTAATTTAACACGAGTCAAGGATATTTTAGACCTTTAACATCCCAGTCAACTCGCGACTCAGTCGTGCTAGAGAAAAATACTCATCTTCTTCTGTTCTTCTCCTGTATTTTTCATTTCCATGTAACCCTAACAAAGTATTGAAATCAAACCAAATTCAAGAGAAATCCAATAAATCATTACCCGAAATGTGTCTACATCTGCCGAATTAACCTATCTTAATTATTTTAAAAAAATAAACAAGATCATCTAAAAAAGAACCATTATGAACCCTAACTGATAAAAAGGACGTGCAAGAACAAAAACGAGAGACGAATTAATAATCGATAAAAACCCAATTGAAAAACTTAATCAAATTGATCAACTTTCCATTATTCATTAATCAATTGTTCAATTACAACATAAACCAACAAACTTAGAAAACCCAAAAAGAATAATCATTGAAATCAACAGAAATAAACCCTAATAAATTCCTATTTCAAAAAAAAATAATTGTTCCCACTTCAATGATCTTTGTTATCACCGCGATCAAATCCTTCAAAGTTTAATTTGATTCCTATATAGAAGAATTGAATGAATAAAAACAAATACGCGATTGAAATCTTACCATTATCCTTTACCCCAATCGAGAGTATTGTTGTTGGTTGTTGGAAATGAACAAAGGAGGAAGGGTGAGAATTTTCTTCCATCGATTTGAGGAAAAGCAAGTATCATTGTTGACGGTTGAATGAATGGTTAATGGGTTCTACATAGTTTGGTAGTCGAAAAAGAGTTGGAGAAACCGAGAATAAATGGTTAATGAAGGAGGAAGAGAATATGTTATTAAGGATACGATAGTAATTTTAGGAACAAATACGTCCACTTGTTGGACCATTTTGGTGGGACCAGGTGAAATAACTAACAGAAAGTCTACTTTATAAAAATTTTAAAATTTTTGGCCGGTTTATTAAATATATGGATGGAAGCTGGTCAGTTTGTTATTTTTTCCAATGTTTTTGAGACATACTCAACAAGGACAAAATAGAGTCACTAGGTAGTAATACGAATAACCTCGTATCAACGATATTTGATAATGACAGTAATGCCGTTATAATTTATATTTTTATAATTCTTAAAATTTAATTTTTGTTTCTGTCTAACCAATAATAATTAAGTTAATGGATAACAAATCGTTAATTGATACAAATTTATTTAAATTTCCTTATTTACATATTTCTTTAACTTCTTGATTTTTTTTTTTAAGATTGAATCACAAAATTTAATTATCAGAGGCCAGGGTAACTGTTGGAAGTCGAGCAACAATTTGAACTCCCACCCCCTATGAATTGCAACACCTAAATTTTTTTATTTTTTCTTTAAAATTTCTTATTTTTTAGTTTTTTTTAAGTTTTTTCTGTAGTTATAAAACCTAGATCAAGGTTCGGCTGATAACTTATCAGTCGAACTAAATTTTTTTGAAACATACTTAGGTTCGGCTGATAAGTCTTTAACTGTCGAACCTAAGTTCGGCTGACTCGATCAAAAAATAGGACAACCGAACTTAGCATTGTTCTTCATAAAGTGAAGTTCCGATAACATTTTCGTGTTTAATTATTAGCCGAACTGTTCATCAACACTTTCAAAATGACGATCAATGAGTAGTTCAGCTGATATTTTGTTTCAATTGTAAGCTGAACTTCACTCTGTAACTAATCGAAGATGATGAAAATTATAGTCCATTTAGCGTCAGTTGGAGTAAAGAAGAGAGAAGAGAAGAAAAATAATTAAGAAAGAAAATTAAAATTAAAATTAAAAATTAAATAATAATAATAAAAAATCTTATCAAAAAATTAAATAGTTAAAAAAAAATCAAATAAAAGTTTTTAATATGAGACATAAATTTTTTTATGCAGTGGTTGTTTGTTCTGGTAATTGGTATCAAGGTTTATTATTCTTGTGACATATCGGCGTGCGATTTATTATACCATTTTTTATACGCCTTACTGACTCGGTGATCGAGTGAACTTGCTTGGAGTTTAACTCTCATTGATTATTTTTTTCAGGTGTTGTTAGGGATCGTGAAGGAGTCTAATTGATTCCAGTTTCTCTGGATATTTTGAAGATATCTAACTGAGGGTGGACATCTACACTTTTTTTTTTATTTATTTTCGTTATGTAGCTGTGAGGCAGTGGTGATGTTTGAAATGGGGTGGTTTTTATCATTTTCGTTGGTTCAACATTTTGTTAAGTATATGGAATCTATTTTAGACATCTTCATTTTATAGAAATAAATAAAATTCTCTTCTCCCAATACAATTGTAATGGAACTGCGTTCCTACTTTTCTGTGCATTAAATACCTTGTTGCAGGAAATTAATGATAGACTTTTTATTTAATGATCGGCCGGGTAATGTGGAAAGTAAATCAACCAAGGGAGCGTTGAAGGAAGTAGTTCAATTAACATCAAGCATACGTCAGTATACGTCTTGGCGCTTTGTGAGCAACCCTATAGAAGGTTTCATGATGGAAGGCTTCATGAAGTAGAGGATGACCCTTTTCTTTTACTAATCTTCCTGCAAATCCAGTACTTAGATTAAAGAAAAAATGAGTCATTTTCCCAGAAACATTCAAAACCAGTTAATATGTACGAGTAAGATTTTGGTCAAGGTCAAATAGATGAAAACATTTAAATATGAAAACTGTCTAGTTTACCCCTTCAACTGTCGGAGATTGGATTAGATTTTGAATTACTGCCAACATCAAAAACCTGTGATATCCTTCACCGGTAACACTATTACGAACACTAGTAATACCATCTCTTGTGGTTAATCCACAACCATCACCGCCAAAAACCTCCACTAAGAGAAGAAAAAATAGAAAAAGAACACCGACAAGGGGAAAAAAAACCCAATTTCGTGTAAGTTTAAACTAGAAGCACCTGGTTGCATCTTGTGTTATTCTTGGATGAAGTCAAACTTGATCTCAATGAAACTGGTTGCATCTTGTGTTACTCTTGGATGAATCCAAATGCATCCAACTTCAAACTAAATGAAGCTGGTTGCATCATGTGTTACGCTTGGGGGAATCCAGATTTATCCAACTTAAAAACTGAAAGAAACCTGGTTACATCGTGCATTTCTCTTGGGTGAATCCAGATTTATCCAACTTAAAACTGAATGAAACTGGATTGCATCGTGTGTTACACTTGTCCAGCTTCAAACTGAATGAAACTGGGTTGTATCGCGTGTTACTCTCCAAATTCAAACTGAATGAACCTGGCTGCATCTTTTGTTATTCTTGGATGAATCTGGACTCATTCAGTTAAGCCAAAATGATTATGATTTCACCTAGCTTTAAAAACGGATCCATACTTCATTGCAACCAACCCATCTCATTGTCTTCTTCTGCAATACTTAGACAAATTAACACCACCAACCAATGATCCAGACACCAGTAGCACCCATCTTCAAACCAATAATTAGTTGCCATCAACTCTTAGATGTAATCTCTTCTAAACCCTTCAAGCAAAGCCACAACCATTTCTCCTCCTTTTGAAATCAACAAGAACAGCTAAATCGAACCCATTGATAACATCTTCATCTTTCATTAATGCAGAGCACATCAACACCACAATCTTCAAATTCAAATAACCTTCTTCTTTGTATACAAACCCAATAGTTCCAATTTCTTCCTAATGTGACAGCAGTACACAAACCTCTTTTTCTTCCTTGTTTTCTCGGCTCAAGAACAAACCCCATTTAATCTCATTCTCCATCTTTGCATCACAGCCAACACCAAAACCCTAGCTGCCAACTTCGGACATCACCAAATTCGAATTGGAATGAATTAGATTTGATTTGATTTTTGATTCTAAATCAACTCAAAACCCTAGAAATTAAGCTTATAGGATTGAACGAAAAGATTAGATAAGAACATGAATTCTAATAACAAAAACCGCAACTAACTTTTGATCTGATAATTAATCTCGTTTTTTTCTCTGTC
>NC_039368.1:0-7908 GCF_003573695.1 Papaver somniferum
CATTGCAATTATCACCTACGAGTGCAGCATCTCTAATCATGATTCTAGGGTATTTCTTGGCAAGATTACCGTGATTATTCACAAATTTAGGACTACTAATATTTTTATACCAGGTCCTGCATACAGACATGAAACACAAGATAGATTTCACTGGTAACCTTAATAAAATCTCTTCATGGATCTCATCTGAAAAGATTGAGCTAAACACTGTTGCTTCTTCTATGCTCGTAGGAATTTCAAGGATTTAACGTGAAAGTGTAATTTAGTTTTTCTGCAGTGTTGTTAGCATGGGTTGGACTTCTAAGAGTCCTGGTAATATACTGATTACTAAAGAAGCGCCGCCAGGTCCCCTTGGACAGGCTAGAGCCAGATCGCATAGCCAATCCAACCCGCCAAACAGTCCATATTACTCATTAGCTAGTTTTTGCCTATTACACTACACGGCCTCTATCGAAGGACACATGAATTACATACCACTGAAAATCATTCGAATACATCAACCGACATTATTAAAAGCCCAAAAATTCTCTAACAAAACTATCATGCAAAACCAGAAATCTCATGCCCATTACATCAAGTTAGGAACTTCAATTGCTGAATCAGACCTTATCAGTTCTTATTGCCAGTGGGACTCATTCTCAGATGCTTGTAAAATGTTCAACGGAACACCTGATTGGGACATTATTTCAGCAAACAAGGTTATCGGTCAGTTTGCGAAAAATAATCGCCATAAAGATGCCATTAGTCTCTTCACAAGTTTGCTTATAATGCATTGTACAGCTACCCCATACACTTTTCGAACTCTAATGCATTTTTCTATCGCATTAAGAAGTAAGCAATGTCATTCATGTGCGCGTTGAAGTCGGGATCTTCAACCCAACGTTTTTGTTGGAAGTTTGATTCTTCAATCTTTATGTGAGTTAAGTACAACGGAAAATCCTAGGAAAAGTTTTGATGACACAATCTTATACTAACTTTGGTATGCGGCTACTTGAAAAATAAAAGATGTGAAGAGGCTTTACAGGTTTTCATAAATTTCCAGAGAAAATTTTAATGCGATTATTGGCAGGTATAGCCAAGCTGGTCACACCGAAGAAGCTCTGTTCGTTAAGATGCTTAGAGAAGGATTATTACTGCAAGTTTAGTCGACATTACCTTGTGTTTTCAGTGCAGCTGCTAATATAGCACCGCTCTTGATATGGGTAAGAGTTTTCGTGCTTGTGTACTGAAGAATCTTGGTTATTCTTGTGGTATTTTTGTTAGTAATTCGCTGATTAGGTTTTACGACAAATGTGGGTTAATAGAAGATGATAGTCTTTGATATCCGGGAAACTACAGCAGAAAAATGTGGTTTCTCGAAATGCTGTGATTTGTGGGTATGCTCAGAATGGGAGAAGAAAGATCATTAAGATGGAAACTGAATGATCTTTACTGGGGGTGCCAAATACACTCGAATTTGGATCTTCCAGATTACGCAGCTTGTAGATTTCTAATGCCAATTGTGCAGCTGGTAGATGAACAGAGACCACGACAAGACTGCGTGCTTGTAATTTGCTCCGGTGAGACAACAGTCCGACATTGGTCAGATGATGGGGCTTATAAGTCAATGGGATCTCTAACAGATTGGTCAATGGGAATAGCATATGGGCAACTCACTAAAAGCGCATTGTAAACGGAAAACTTTTTTCTCTAGCTGCACTAGCAGATATGTCATCTAACTACAACCATTGTAAACGAGTACCTAGATTAAAAAGTATTGAACCCTTTTGTGCGTTGATTGTAATCTTAATAACCAATGCACGAGAATTTGTATGACAGGGGCACTTCTATGCATTTTTAGTGCACAGCAAGAATTGGGTCGTTCTGAAAAATGTTGTTTCTTGGAATGCGATGATTTGCGGGTATAGCCAAGCTGGTCATACTGAAGAAACTGCACGAGGCTATTGGTCACAGCTAAATAATTAAACAACCATGGGAAATCGAACAAAAATGACAATCAGATTGTGGAGTGCTAACACCAATTGAACAAACAAAGACACAAATAGTCTGATGTTCCAACAAAAAAATACTCTTGCATTGAGTAAAAAGCTTACTAACACAAGTTTTATTTTACAGAAAATAAGTAATAAATTAGTTTGCATATCAAATGAGCGCATTCACTTGAAAGAACATAGCATGAGAAAACTTATTGAAACTTGGATGAACAGCCACACCCAACTGTTCTAACATTGGAACTAAGAATCAACGACACTGGAGATTTGCAGTACTAAGAACCTTGAGAAACCCGCATAATAATACCACTACCACCACCATTTCTTCGTCGACCCCCTCTCCCCTTGATCACGACCCCCTCTGTTTCAGCGCCTCCCTCCCTTGCAGATTCATGTTAATACGCCTTAAGAAGTTCATGATGATAAACAGTATTAATACCTCCAGGAATAACATTAACACCTCCAAAGGCAGCGACACTACCTTCATGGTTAGCAGCATGAACATCTGCAAGAATAACATCAACACCTTCAAGAACAACGGCATTAACGTCTATGAGAAACACATTATTGACACCTCTAAGAGACGAATTAACAGCATCCATTTCTTGGTTTTCAGAAGATGCTCGTTTTCTTTTTGAACTACTACTACTTTCAGTTAATTCATTACGTTTGCGTTTCGCTTCTTTGTCTTGAGCAGCTTCCATTGTAATTTGGGAGTTTTTATTCAAATGATGAGAATCTTGAATTTCACTAGCATCTTTGGAATGTTTTTTGTCCACTGTACCCATATAAATACCTGAATTCACTGAAACTAAGCTCTCCACGTAATTCTCCGAGCAAAAACTACCATCGATGATGCCGTTTATATTCAGGGTTCTAATGTTATCATTCTTTGGGTCGTATAAACCGAGACTGTCACCAACCTGTATTAGAATCCCACTATCTTTAACAGAGCCATAGATCTTTAACGAATGGGGATCTGCAATAATTTCTTTTTGGGTAATGATGAATTGCTTTGTCCAAGATTCTCTCACTCCATAATTTTGCATAACCCATACATCAACACGAACGTTACGGACACCACAAATTAAGCAAAGGGAATCTCCCAGCACATGGATATTAAATTTCTCTTCTGGACATGTCATAGTTTCTTCTGGAAGTTGCAAATCCATGAACTTCTCACTATTAATATCGAAGCAAATTATAGTTTCTTTACGGGTGGCCGTATCGTCTGACCAATGAGAAGCATCTTCACCTAACCAATGAAGAGCACCATTCAGAAGCACACCACCGGTTACATCAGAATACACATAAGGGATGTTTTCGCCTCTACTCCATGAACCAGCTGTGTATGAATAAACTTCAGAAAAACTGTCAAGCTCGCCATCATCATCAGACCGGCCAGTTGCAATGCATACCAACTTGTAATTATCAGTTTTGAAA
This sequence comes from Papaver somniferum, assembly GCF_003573695.1. Classification (NCBI taxonomy): domain Eukaryota; kingdom Viridiplantae; phylum Streptophyta; class Magnoliopsida; order Ranunculales; family Papaveraceae; genus Papaver; species Papaver somniferum. The sequence continues at coordinate 3,435 of NC_039368.1, forward strand.
TCGTAACCAAACCCGTAGGAAAGGTTTTCTACGGCCGTCGGTGCTCTTATGATTTCCTTGTACTCTCTTGTGGATGGGTTCCAAAGAAATAGTTTTTCACTATCTTCGGTCAATAATAAAATCAAGCCATTGCAAGATCCCACAATAAAATGGCGAATACTGTGAGTTATAGCATTATTATTATTGTCGTTTGGGTAATCCATCACAACAGCTCCGTATAATATTGAAGCATAATCTATGGAATAAAATATATCATCAGCAGCGTACATATCATGACTCAAACCGATCATAATTTTTGTGTTTGTAAGTTGATTTTTGGTGGCAAGGTTAAGGTGATCCTTTATAAATTTACGACTAGATAGTAATTCACAGCAGGTCTTGCATACGGACTTGAAACGTAAGATGGATTTCACAGGTAACCTTAATAAAATCTCTTCTTGGATGTCTTGAGGAATACTTAATCTTGACATTGTTCTTTTGGAACGCAACAGAAATTAATTATTAAAATTTTTACCAAAACGCAACAGATATATTGAACTTTCCTTTTGATTTTGTATCTCCTTCTGTTGCTTCGTTCTTCTTTCACGAATTGATGTTGTTGTCCACTTTGAACACCGACGACAGCAACAACTCTAGTTGCTTTGCTCGTAACAAACAAACTTGCTTTGTAAATTATAGGGACGACGGAAGGAGAATAAGAAGACTTGATTAGTTTCTCATATAGCTATGGACCTATGGTATGTCTAGCTTTTATAGTACGCTCTCTTTATATAGGCTTTCGTATTAAAAGTTTTCCTAGTTGTTGTTGGTTAAACTTCAACATTAAGTCTAAGATAATCTCTAACAAGTTGGTTAGGATAAGAAAAGGCAATTGATGTAATCCTAAGGGAATTAGAAGTCATCTAGTTCTAAGAAAAGGAAAGACATGTAATAAGGTAATAGGACTAGGAAAAGGAATTCATAGTTCTATATATATATGATCACCAAAGTTATGGTTGATCATATGAGCAAGATTAGAGCTTGTGTTTAGTTTTGAGAGATTTTCTAAACATCAATAAAGAGAGTTGTCTTTTATAAGCTAAGTTTCATCTTGCAGTTCCCATTAGTTGTTCACGTTGCAGAAATCATATTTCCAATCGATATAGAATTTCATGGGATTATAAATATCGGGAATCATGGGCTAAGAGAAAATTCCTAGAATTAGAAAATATGACTTTTGCGATTAGAATAAAAAGGGACCGTAAATCCCTCCTAAGTTTCGGGTGGAGATGATATTCAAAATCGGGGATTTGGTGGAATTATAAATCCGAGAGAAAAGTGAATTCAAGGATTTGTGCAACCAAACATGCCAATGGAATCGTATTCCACCAAATCGCCTGGACCCATAAATTCCATTTTGAGATTCCGCATCCAAACCTATCATTAGATCTCTTCGGCTAGAAGCAACTCTAGGTTTTATTCACCGGAAGTTTTAGCTATCCTACGACCATCAACAACTGAAATAGACATTATCGGCCGACCAGACATTAATCTAAAAAAATCGTTGACATCATCTTGTGTTACTTGGAGTCGTTTATGATACTAGGGTCTCTTAGTAGATTGGTTTTTAAGTTTGAATTGGTGATGAACATGAAGAATTAAGAACTGAATTTGAGTAATTGAGAAAGGAGATCGAGTTGTATTAATTTGTTAGAATCAGAAGAAAGAAGGGGTTGGTTTCAATTTGGTTGAGACAAGCTGTTTAGGGTAATTATTCTTCATAGTTAAATTAGTAATGTTTGTTTACTTTCATTACTGAGTTTCTGAGTTTGTTTATTGAATTAAGAACTGAGCTGATCTAGTGCTGCTTGTGGTGTTGAATATGAGGTTGTGGTAGTGTTATTTAACTTGCACAGAACTTGGAAGAATGGTTTAGTGATGTTTGTGTTTGGTATTTGATTGCATGACTTGGATGTGGTGATGGAATTGTACTTAGTTTAGTCTAAAGTAATTGTGTTGGTAAGGATTCAGTTTTATTGCATAGAACTTCTGGAGTTTAAGTATTAGATGAATGCTTAGGGTATTTTCGTGGAATGGGTATTTCAGAATTGTCGAGGTTGTTCAGTTTAAGGGTGTTGTAGTTAAAGCTGAGATATGACAGGTGTGTTGATTCCATGGCAATGCAGCCACAAATGTTGCTGATAGATGGTGCAGGCAAGGAAGAGGCACAAGAGTTGGATGAATGGAACTGAGGTGGAGTTTGGTTTATGATGTTGTGTTTTGAATGGCAGTCCAAGTTGAAATGTTAATGATGATAATGATGGAGAAGATTAGGAGATAGTTGTGGTATTATGGAGTGCAGGGAAGGGTTTAGTGGTTTAGCATTAAACTAGAGATGATTTTGAACTCATAATTTGGTTGTTATGGAATGGAGTTGTGTTGGTTGTGGGTGCAGATTGTAAACCTTGTGTTATTGCTGTTATGTGGATTAGTATGTAACTAGATGAGTGTAGAAGGAGTGTGCCTTGGTACTGCAATTGCAGGTAAAGCTTGTTTTACAGTTGTATACTGAATTATTGAATTCTGTTTTCATAAATAGTTATGTTTTGATCATATGAATAGAATCAGATAGGTTGTATTCTTGTAACTGCTATTAGATTAGGCTATTAGTCATCCCAGTCAGTCTAGATGAGTTGTCTGACTGAGTTGAATCGTGTTGATTCACTGAATTCCCTGTGTTGACCTGAGTTGACTCGTATGACCAAATCGTTGACCACTTGACCATTGAACCTAGACTTTGACCCGACCTTGGACGTTGACTGTTAGTTGACCCTTGACCGTTAGTGACTGTTAGTTGACCTTGGTAGACTTGGGCTTAAGGAAGTTTTCTTAATTAGACTCTTTGGACCTCTTGTGGTCCGAATTAGCATTTGGGTACTGCTACAAAGTTGTAGATGTTCGAAAGACTTGGATCATAGAACCAACCTAATTTAATTAGTAAACCTTAGCTATGTTGAAGATAGAGAATAAAGATGTGTAGAATCATAAATGGGATTAAAACCATTAGTTATACTTGTATGATTCTTGTGTGAGCCATTTTGACTAGATTCTTAGACTTCTTGTGTGATTAACAGTTAGTCTATATTAACATCGACAATTCAAAGAATGAACCAACGAATCGTGGATCTCGAGGTAGGCGTGGCTTGTCATCAAAAGAGGTGTGAATACTTTTAACTCTTTTGTGATTACTGTTGTTTTCTTTTACCAAAGTTTAAGTTTAACAAATTCATGCATTATCTGATTGTGTATTCCATGTATTATTTTATTTAAAATTCCGAAAGTACTGTTGATTTCCTATAATCTTTCCAATGCTTGTAAAGGAATTGTAATGCTTTGTTTGTATTCGTGAATTGTTTGGGAAATAAGAATTTCCATTTGATTATTTAGAAAAGAGAATTCCCATCCGTGGTATATAGGATACTACTCCTTTATTTATATCTACATGAATTCGAGCTTTTATGCAATCACTAGGTGCGGGACAAGTCACCATATGGCTATCTAGGTGTGGGACGAGTCACCATATTATATATTGTTTGGAAGGCGTTAGTTTCATATACATGATTGTTTACCTATGTGATTTGGTTGTGTTTAGTGTTTAGGGACCAAGAATTGTTTTCAAATCATTTCCAATGATTGCATGAAAATTAAATGTTATTCCTGCAGGGCACCGCTTTTAGGGATGATGTGCTCACCCATTCCCAGTTTCGGTTTCAGAGACAGATCAGAGTTGCGCAGAGAAAGCTTCAAGAGTCGAGTTCATTAGTTGATTAACTTTTGCTATGTTTATTATGTTGCATATTATATTTGTAAACCAACGACTATTGTATATGTATCATTTGAGAGAATTTCTTGTATACATATATATTCTGAGAAGGGCTAGTTTTGGGTTAAGTTTTTATAGCAGATTTCTTAATTGAATGCTTAAGTATTTGAATTAGATTCGTGGTGCCTCTTTATTTAGTCAATCTCTTGGATTAGTCAGCTTCTAGCTTTGGGAGCGCTACAGTGTTGGTATCAGAGCTCACTATTAGATCTTATATGGGAAACAATAGAAATAGCCAGTGCTAGTTAGTGAACTAGATTACTTAAGAACTGGGTTGGGTTTGTGAGATAAATCTTAAACACTAAAAACTATCAATAATTAAAATACTTATTTGATTGATTGATTTGTTTGTTTGGTTGTTTGTCTATTTGATAAAGTAAAAATTGTATGGTACACCAATAATTTTATTAATAAAGATTAGAGAATAATTAAGTTAAAAGGTATGAACAAGTAGACAATTCAATACTAAAAATAATGAGATTAGTATTATTGATGAATCTTGAAGGTCACGTAGAAAGTTATTAAATATCTTGACTTATACGTACAGTAAACAATTTATAATTACATAAATATTTATTATATTTTTGGGACTCAATAATACTTGTAAGAGTA
>NC_039368.1:608241-834739 GCF_003573695.1 Papaver somniferum
ACTATTTTACATTTGATCAATTTATTATTTTTTTTGATTATTGATTGATATGGACAACTTATTTTATTATTAGCTTGGAAATTGTATTAAGAATATTTATAATGTAAGAAATATAACAGGACATTGGACATTTTATAATTTAATTTTAATTCTATGATTGATTTGTTTTATGATGATTTAATTTTGTGATGAAATCCTGAGGAGTAGTACTATATACCTAAACTAGTTTCTCACCCATGCGATGCACGGGTCTATTTATTGTTTATGGAATATTTAATGCCCTTTTTATATAGAGAATATTTAATGCCCTTTATGATACCAAGCTTCACCGGGTACAATTTGGTTTTTATAAGCTAAAATCTTGAACTTTTATGCAGTACTGATCTTTTCATGTACTAAATACCTCTGTTTCGTAAATCTGATGTTTGAAATTTTTGATGATAAATTGAAGATTTTTTGTTTTGAACTACCTTTTCAGCATGAAATTGAACGAAACGAAAAATAAGGAATACAAAAATTGAAAAATCTAGGGTTAAAATTGAGCTTAGGGTTTAGTATTTCTGAACCTGAAGTCTTAGGTATATGATTTCTTCCATCTGTTCACCCCTCTCCTGGATATTGCTTTGATGAATTTGATGAACTAATTTTTGTCTTTCTTCTTCTCAAACATCTTTCTATGTAGAGTGAATTTTTGGCTTCATGGTTAGAGTTTGAGAAGGCAATCCAAAATTAGAAAGACAAACACACACGCAAAGAAAGCTAAGAAAACCATAAAGTCAAGTCAAATCACTACCACGTCAGTAGTGGGTTTGACTGGTGGGCTCAATAGAATTACTGTTCTTATTTTCCTAAAAATAAAATTAAAAACCTTAAATAAAAGATTCTTAACTTATTTAATCTTTCGATCTTGGGATTTTCTTCCGTAGCTATTAAGGAATAACTTTGAACAATAAAAGATAAACATTAATGTAAGTGTTCAAAGTATGTCGACATCTTTACACATTAACCAAATATATTTTCGGTATCTCTAATATTTCTAGAATAATGGAAAATTCGAAAAGATATTTTTGGATAATTATAAACAATTATAAACAACTGGTAATTCTATTAACATCTTTTCCATCCAAAGACATGATGCTTAGAGAACAATTATAATGGTTTTTGTGAGTGGAATTCACAATATCATCAAGCAGTCTTAAGATATAAAGATTATCAGAGAGGAAAAAGGAATGTAGGGTTCGCAACCTTTAAACAGGTTCGTGGACGTCCAACTCTAAACCCTATAAAGAGTAGAATTGTCGATAATAACTCTTTACTTTATTTGATAGACTGGAAAAACAAAACAAAAAAAAAAATACTTATCCTAAAGCCTGAGCGGTATACAATCTTATCTCTTTTGATCAGGCACATGAGACAAGATTTACCAAACAACACAATCAATTTGTGTTGTGGTGAACAACAATTTGTCCACCATTTTCCTCTAGAGAGGAATCCTCAAACTTTTATCTATCAAAGAGATTTGACCATACCTTCTTCTCTAATGGTCTTATTTTGTCTTTGGAAACCAACTTCTTAGACGAGGATAAAATCCTACATACCTCAGCAGTCTTCTGAGCAACTTTAAGCTTCCTTGCCAATCGATTTGATCTTCGTTGAAGTTTTTTGGCGTGCCTCACTTGATGTTTATACTTGTAACATCTTGATAGTTCACGACCCTTCTGAGAACAAAAAGAGCACGTCAAATTTGGATAGTATTCAGGCATCTGTGGTGTGAACGCAGCTAGACACATAGTAGATCCTGAAACATTACAACCAGAGTTTCTAAAGGATGGGTCAATTGATTCTTCCAGCTTGATTGGATTCTCCTCTTTACCGAAACCATGAAGGTTGATATATGTATTACTACAATTATCAAAATAAATGTTTTCACATAGAAGATCGACACTTGATTTCCTGTCTTCATCAGAATCATAGATATCAGACATCTCATCAAGTGTTACAGCAAGACCTTTGTTCCCAGCGTATTTTCTACGATTTGGGAACTCATTTGCAAAATGACCAAAGCCTTTACACTTATAGCAATGTGGCATATCCTCGTCATCAGCCTCGTCAGGATCCCTGTTTTTAGGAAGAACACGATTGTGAGGTTTATCTGATGACTAAGGTTTGTCTCTTGAAAACCGTTTACTTCTCTTCAATAGAAGATCCTAAAACTGTCTTGTGATCAAGGAGACTGATTTGTCAAGATATTCATCTGAAAAATCATCCTCAAACCGATCATCCTCGGAGACATAAACACATTTACCTTTATCAAGTAATTTAGTGTTCGCATGTGCTTTAAAGGCAACATCCTTTCCGATTTTGGATGTTTCCTCATGATCAAAGATCTTTAGGTTTCCAACCAATGTATTTCTGGAAAGATTATCAAGGTTATTTCCCTCAACGATGGCATGCTTCTTAGACTCGTACCTAGATGGCAGCGATCTGAGAATTTTCATCACAATGTCCTTTTCAGGAATAGTCTTACCCAACGCAAAAGATGCATTAAAAATTTCAGACACTCTGTGATTAAACTCATCAAATGTATCTTCATCTGCCATACGAAGGTTCTCCCAATCGGAAATAAGATTTTGAAGTCTAGCTTCCTTTTCACTAGAGTTACCTTCAAATACGGTTTCTAAGATATCCAAGCATCTTTAGACCTAGTGCAATTTGACACATGGTGCTGAAGATTTAGGGTAATGGCAGGTATGATTGCATTCAAACCGTCGGAATTTTTCTTTCCATCAAGTATCTCGGCAGGACTGTATTCATTAATATTCTTGGGAACGTTTACATCTTTAACTGCCACAACGGGAGCATCATAGCGATTAACAACATATACCCATGATTGAAAATCACATGCTTGAAGAAAGCTCGCATAGAAATTTTCCACCATAAGTAATTAGATCCATCAAAGACTGGTGGTACGTTAATAGAGATAGGACCTCTGTCCATAGAGTCAGATCGCTACAAACACAGAGTTGTAAGGTATTGAACGTGTTTGCCTGCTTTGATACCAATTGAAAAAGTGGGGGTCTAACAACAACACCCAATATTTCTCTTAGCAATATGTATGGACTAACTCCGAAATACTTTCTAAAGAATCAAGTAGACAGTCAGACTAAATCTAGGTAAAAGTATCTCAAGGAGTTAATATCTCTCTCTTGTTTTGATTTACTCAAGCTAATAGAAATCAGCGAGTCTTTAATCAAACACAGGGAATAACTTGGATGGTGCCAAAGACCAATATCCAAGGATCAATCAATGACAATCAACAACCAAAGGTTGGATTACTCTAATTGATGATCTAGCGCACAACCTGTATTATTTCAATTATAAAGATAAAACAATATAATGCGGAATTTGAAATAACACAGACACCAGATAGTTTGTTAACGAGGAAACCTCAAATGCAGAAAAACCCCGGGACCTAGTCCAGATTGAACACACATTGTATTAAGCCGCTACAGACACTAGCCTACTCCAAGCTAACTTCGACATGAATGTAGTTGAACCCAAATCAGTCTCCCACTGATCCAAGATACGGTTATGCTCCTACGCCTCTGATCCCAGCAGGATACTGCACAGTTGATTGCCTTAGCTGATCTCACCCACAACTAAAGTTGATACGACCCAAAATCGCAGGCTTTGACAATAAACAAATATGTCTCACACAGACAAGTCTATCAAAGGATCAATCTGTCTCCCACAGATAAACCCTAAAGGTTTTGTTCCGTCTTTTGATAATAATCAAGGTGAACAGGAACCAATTGATAATCCGGTCTTATATTTCCGAAGAACATCCTAGAGTTATCAATCACCTCACAATAATCTTAATCGTATGGTAGCGAAACAAGATGTTGACGGAATCACAAACAATGAGATGAAGATGTTTGTGATTAATTTTTATATCTTGCCCATCGGAGATATCAATGTCAAGCCAATCAATCTGATTGTACTCGTACGATAAAAGATGCAATATCAGATCACAAAACTACGATAAAAGTAGTATCAGTCTGGCTTCACAATTCCAATGAAGTATTTAAGTCGCTAACCTGGTTTTAGAAGAAGAAAACCAAAGGTTAAAGGAGAATCGACTCTAGCACGCAAACTAGTATCACAAGTAAGGTGTGGGGATTACTTTTGCACAATACTAGATATCTCCTTTGTATAGCTTTCAAATCACGGTTTCCAATCAATGTTAGTTTAATAACAAACCATTCAATATTCATTGTTAGATGAACACCTGATTTAGATTCAAGCTAATATTTCTCAACCGTTAGATCGAAAACCTAGCTTGTGACACACACTTGACAATGCACGCTTCTAGGTTTGTTAACCGTACCCAAACGTATGCGCTTGTTGGTTCAACAATAGTTAACCAAAAGGATAGTCATATGAGCATTTCATATCAACCAAGTTCTTCTTCACCATAACTAGTTCATATGACTTCAAAGGAACTTGTTAGAGAGTTGTTCAATTGCAATGAAATATTATGTACTACACAAGACACCATTGAAGCAAAGATGATTTGATTCACTTGAATCAGTTCATGAACTTTTATAGCCACAGTTTGCAAACTGCATTCCTTAGTCTTTTTAAGTTTAAGTTCAGAAATCATCTTAAAATATATAACCTTCTCAAGTTCGCAGACTAGGTTCGCGGACTTAAGTTACCGGACAGATTTTACAAACTCTAGCAGAAATTCTCGGGTATGAGAACTTCGCCGGTTCGCAGACTGAATCCGCGGACTTAGCTTCATGCAAGTATTTGTCAACTCCAACAGAAATTCTCGGGTTTGATAACTTTGGCAGTTTGCGGACTGAGTTCGCGGACTTGGCTCACGCCATTTTTCTGGTTCTCTTGATCAACAAAGTTCGCAAACTTTGGTTCAAGGAATAGGACTTATACATAAATGTGTTTCCACAACAATGCTTATGTCCACCATTGGTTATGTAATTTAAAATCTCATTTCAATCATTGAAACATTCTTAGAGGACGTTATACAGTTGTTACAGCATTTCTCGTTAAAGCAATTTCCAAGATGATTGAAACATATCATGACTTTCGTCAGATGATAAAGATAAACTTGATAGAAGAGAAAAGATTACCAACACATATTTTGAGATATAGATAGGCGAGGTATGCTCGGCTCGAAATACCAAATGTGTATAATCCAAGTCTATATATATATAGCATACGACTTCTTGTCTCAAAGAGTAGGAGATAGAGTAGATAGACTTTTGAGTGATAGATAAGTTTAAGTCTTCACATACCTTTTTATCGAGAAGTTCCACCGGTTCCTTGAGTAGTTCTTCTACTTGTATGATGAATCGCCATGAAGTCCTTGAGATCAACTACACTTTATATCCTAGTCCGAGACTTAGCTATAATAGACTAGAAATCAAGACTTATAGTTTTAATCATTAACATTGACAAACATGCTTGAGATAGCAATGCATGCGATTTCGACCGAGCAATGCTCTAACAATCTCCCCCTTTGTCAATTTTACTGACAAAACTATCAATACATATGGAATACAAAAAAGATAAAGAAACTTTAGTAGCTCTTATTTCACATGTCTAATCTTCAACATTCCTCCAAATCTTCGTCACTTCCAAGTACTCCAATGATCCCAAAGGTTGTAAGTTTAGCATCACCACTGTTGAAGATCCGTAGCTATAACAATGAGAAAACATAGTTCTCGATCATTGTTATACAGTGTCATAGTATTATTACACATCGTCAAAGTTCAATTGTATCACAACTTTAACAATAATACTAAGTTGATATGTATCACTCCCCCTTAGTCAATACTCCATCTCACATGGAAACCACTCCCCCTTACATAATGATCCGAAAACCAGATGTATTTGTATTATGAACTACATATTAATTCTCCCCCTTTTTGTCAATAAAATTGGCAAAGGTACAAGAACGGGATCATAATGAAATTTCCGAGAGAGACATTTCATGACAAAAGGAAAAAATACATACCAACTAATTTAGATGCAATCATAAAGATGAAGCTAAATGCATTCATCAAGGAGTTTAAAGATATAAGATAACCCCTCTAAAATTCCACAACCGCACACCCCTCAAGATATGACCATTAAGCACAAGTTCAAAAGAACTCTCCCCCATTTGATGTCATTACCGAAAGAACAACAAGAGCGACCTTAATTTCAAACGAAAAGAAGGATTTTATTGGACACTAAAAACCATGAGAACGATTTTCTATATCCAAAAAACTCAATCAAATTAATCACAAGTAAACCCATGATTAATTTAATCGGAATACACAATCAAATTAAACACAAGAGGTGATCAATTCAATTGATTATGCTCAACATAAGAGAACTTATGGAGACACGAAAAAACTCAACTAGATTAATTACAAGAGAACCCATAATTAATCTAATTGGAATACACAACCAAACTAATCACAAGAGTAATCAATTTAATTGTCATTTGTTTTGCTCGACATAAGAAAACTTACGGAGCAACAACTAAATAACCAAACAAGATGATTAATTTAGTTCAATATGCTCGACATAACATATCTCACGGAACACCAACTAAGCTAATAAATCAACTTGGTTGTATAGTGCTCAACATAATATGCATTACAGTAATACATAAAATATGGATCAGGGATGATCAATACTGCGGAATACACAAGGATTCATTCTATCTTCAATCACTATTTGCATAATGACAATTAATAGACATAATCCTTGAAAACAAAAGATTTTAACCTATCTTCCATCAAAGATTGACAATATAGGCTTAACTTTTGTATTTGTCAAAAGTCCATTCATTCTTTTACCAGTACGTGAATACCGAACACGAACCATTTTACTTTTGACAAAGTATGGGACAAACATAGTTCATGGACGTAAACACCAATATCCGATAAAAAATTGCAATATAACAAATCATAAAGATTAAATACTGCAAAACATCATCCTCCAAAAAGTTTTAAGAATTTAAACCAATAAACCTAAAAAAAAGAAGATGAAAAATAATAGTGTGTAGTCACAATCATTGTTATTCAAAGCACTAGTTATTCTTCCAACTAAAGCAAAAAGAAGACATATAGGCAACAATGTCTTTGAGAAATTCCTTATCATTCCCGCACTCCTTGTCGTCAACAACCATTGGAATATAAGGTTCGTGGAGGAAGTAGTCAATACCAACGAACCGTCTTGGCTGATGATGTCGAACCAGGGCCTTCTGAATTTCCAAAGATCTTAAATGCAAGCCTTTATTTCACTAATCTCCTTTCTTACATCATTCAACTCATCAAGAACATCGGAAAACTTCTGAGAGTTAGAAGGGACAGCTCTTGGCTTTCTTGTATTCCTCCCGGAAAACTTCGGGAGTTCGCGGACTTGTCTCACGCCATTCTTCCGGTTCTCTTGATCAACAAAGTTCGCAAACTTTGGTTCAAGGAATGGGACTTATACATAAATGTGGTTCCACAACAATGCTTATGTCCACCATTGGTTATGTAATCTAAACTCTCATTTCAATCATTGAAACATTCTTAGAGGATGTTATACAGTTGTTACACCATTTTTCGTCAAAGCAATTTTCAAGATGATTGAAACATATCATGACTTTTGTCACATGGAAAAGCTAAACTTGATCGAAGCGAAAAGCTTACCAACACATATTTCGATATATAGATAGGCGAGGTATACTCGGCTCGAAAAACCAAATGTGTATAATCCAAGTCTATATATAGCATACGACTTCTTGTCGCAAAGAGTATGAGATAGAGTAGATAGACTTTTGAGTGATAGATAATTCAAGTCTTCACATACCCTTTTGTCTAGAAGTTCTACCGGTTCCTTGAGTAGTTCTTATACTTGTATGATGAATCGCCATGAAGTCCTTGAGCTCAACTACACTTTCTATCCTAGTCCGAGACTTATCTACAATAGACTAAAAATCAAGACTTATAGTTTTGATCACTAACATTGACAAACATGCTTGAGATAGCAACGCATGCGAGTTCGACCGAGCAATGCTCTAACACTAATATCAACTTATGTGACTGGATTTGCCAGTTTATAGAAAGCATTGCCAACAAACAAGTGCAGCTAGAAGAGGTTTGCAAGATAAGCATAGTTGCTTGGTGCATATGGAATGAGAGATGCGACAAATTGTTCAAGAAGAAGAATACTTCACCTGACACAATTATCTATCGTTGCAGAAAAGAACTCTCTGAATTACAGATCACATCTCAATCTTTCAGAATGTTGGATAGACGGGACCGGATTAACCTTCATTGGTCCCCCCCTATAAAGGGATCTTATAAGATTAACTGTGATGGCTCTTTTTTGAATGAAAATAATACCGGAGGAATTGTCCTAACCATTCGCGATTTTGCAGGTACACACCGAGGTTCAAAGTGCATCTATCTAGCTAATGCAACAAGTGCGGAGCAAGCTGAATGTAGAGGCTTGTGGGAAGCAGTACTTTGGGCAAAAGACTTAAATTTGGAGAAAGTGGAGTTTGAACTGGACTCAAGACTAGTAGTTGATGCAGTGAACAAGGATTCTTTTAGCATAGATTGGAGAATTTACAATTTACTCTTACACATTAAGTCGTTATTTAGGGATTTTAACTCTTGGCATTGTGTTTATGTGCCTAAAGAGAAAAATAAAGCAGCGGATATATTATCTAAAACTGCTCGAGTAGAAAAACTTTGTGGAGTTTGGCTATTATAACCTCCTGTCTACATCATGAATCAATTGGATGAGGATATGAAATATGTAAACACTATTCCAGCTTCAAAAAAAAAAAAAGTTGCTTAAAAGTCGTAAGGGTAACTTGAGAGAAGCATAAGCGCTTCTACCTCAAATTGTCAAACATCTTCTGGAGGATGATCAATGACATAGCGAACTTGTGTGTCTTGATCATCTTCACAAGTCGTGAGCGAAATAGTTAAGCTCTGAATAGGCCAAGTAAAATGTTAATACCAAGGATTCCCCCCAATAAGAAACATGTTAATACCCAAGGATTCCCCGAAATAGATGTTTCATTACACAATAAATAACTACTAGTTCAACTGTTCAAAACTGCCATACAACATAACAGTGAAGAAGAAGAAGAAATGAATCAAATGATTAAGAAACTAATTAAAGATCGGGCCATACCATTTAAAACTACCAACAGAGAAAATATCACTCTCAGAATATATACTTGTAAAATTTCAGAAGTTTTTGATTTTTCCAATTGGTTTTAGAAGATGATGATGATGAAATCTCTTCGACTTCAGATACCAGTGCCATTTGATTTGAATAACTGAAACAAGCTCATTGAATTCCTTCCAATTTCATCTTGGAAACAGAACAACGTATAAAGATGGTGTTAGCTACTCACCAAGATACACGTGGCAAGAGTACATATGACAATGATAAGGCTTAAAATGAAATTTAAATTCTCAATTCTTAGTACATTTTGAGCAGGAAACAAAATTTTGGAGTTTGGGAAATCCAATTTCAACACCAAATTGACCAACCTAACACTATCACATTGCCCTTGCTCTAAGCCTGTAGGTGATGACATCATGAACTTATGTGCTCTTCAATGAGAATTTGAAGCTCGGTATAGGCAAAGCTAAATGTTACACAACATGACATGACAGATATTCCGTTGGACTACTAGGACATGACTGGTTAACTTGCTATTCTAGTTCAACTGTTTAACATAACAGATTGCATCAGATTCATACACACCAAAGGCTTGAGAGTTGAGACTGACAACAAAAATCTTCTTCTTCAAGGATTGACCTTGGGTGCCCATGCTGCAATGAGGTACTTCTTCTTTGCTGCAGTTTTGACGAATGACTCTCGGGAGAAAAGTAACTGTCAACAAATAAAAATTTGGCAAAAAATCGTCAGAGACAAATATAAACAGTGGAAATAACTTGAGCAGTTCAATGAAGCTTTATTGACAAAAAAGGATATGACGCCTATTTCTAAGAAAGAAAACATTAGATTTGAGGTAATCCAGGACTGATTGCCAAATTCATCAAATCCAGATAACTTTGGCAGGGGTATCTTCTCCACTAAGCTGCTTCATGATCATTTTAGTCAAATGGCCCTCCTCTGCTGTGTATACAGGTGAAATTCATGTACTAATTGCTTTATGTCCAGGATCCTCTCTCAACCCAAATCTTTCATTTGAAATCTTAAGATTCTATTTTCAGATAACTTTTTTATTTTGACAAAATCACACTTGATAATTCTTCGAGGAGTGGCCAATTGCTGCACTTCTGCATGAAACATGCTTCACACCCATTTCGATTTGTGGTGCCTTACTCTATCACTTATGAAGTATGGTGTCATTTTCCAGTAAAAGCAAGCTTCAGCTGATGCTTCTATACGTACCTCTTTCAACTAATCTCTGCTGGTGGCCTCAGGTGGGTTTATCACAGCTGGAAAAGCTCATATGGTCCTGTTGTCGATAGACCAGCTGCAATGTTTTGGTCATAGAGGTTAAAACATAGCATTAAGATTTTCTCTAGTACACTTTCGACCTTTTCGGCTCTTCTGCAGACAGGATCTATTGGCACAACTCTATCCCACCATCTCTCTGTGTACAACTGGAAGCACATCTTCTATCTCTTACAAAACAACAATAACTAAAAAGACTGGAGGAAAAGCACAAACTCAAAGACTATGTAATCAAAGTTCTGGTGTTTTGTATACACGAAGTACTCTGAACTAATCAAAAAATGCAATTAGTAGATAGGATAATTGGTCGATAAACGGGTCAAGCCATAAACTACCACCATCAACTACTCTGAACAATTATGACTGGTTGCCACCAGTAAGTACAACCACTTATTGCCAGTCTGTTTGGAAAGGCATCACTGTGACGGTGGCAGGACTACCGAAACACATTACTATCTCTGTGGACTGTCGCTCAAACATTTTTTTTCTGGGGGATCCTTCATTGAACAATCTTTACCCTAATGATATTAGGTCCTATAAATATTCAAATTTTATTAACACAAGTATAGAAGGGTCTCAGGCTTCCTATCTCTATCTAATGAACCCATGCTCCATCTTAAGATGGCCCCTGATTATCCGGATTACCTTGAGTCCTTGACTGGCATATCTGCTACACCAAGCTACTCCTACAATTTCAGTCAAATTGCCGTCTTCTACCGTGTACATTTAAAATCAATGTACTAGTTGATTGTACATCCACGTCCTTTTTTTAGCCTAATCTTTTATTTGAAGTCTCATAATTCCATTTAAAGGTAATTTCTTCATGTGGCTGCAAGAATTTGACAAAATTTCACATGGCCTTTTATACCAGCTGCAATATTTTGGTTATAACGGTTGAAACATGTTATTAGGAATTAGTACACACAGGGATCTATCGCCAAAACTCTATCACACCATCTCTCTGCCTACAACTTGAAGCTTATCTGTAAATAGTAGTTTTACTTCGAGGTTTCCTCTACATTCTACTGAAACTTTGAACCCACAAGTTCGAATGTTACCTCAGTGCACTATGCTACTTATTAATAGATGAATAAGCATATAAGTTACAGGAAAAAAAGAAAAACTAAAACATGTTTTCATTTCCTGAAATTGCAAATCCTTTACTATACTCGAAAAAGGGGTGGCGTTTTTACAGTTTATTATGAGCTACTGCTGAATTTAGATTTAACAGATGAATCAACATAGATGGTTCCTTCAAACTATAGAGCTTACTACTACAATGCCTACAAGTTTCCTACAATATTATCACTAAGAAGCATATCTCGCTCACTAAAGATATATACATTTGAATCATGTTTCAGGCTTTTCTATATGATATGCTTAGCAGCTTAGATTCTAAAAAATTATTTTTGAAAACATACTTTTAACTACTCGTAGAAATCTAGTATTTCTTTGGGTTGACTACGTTAAAGAGCAGAAACTGAAATGTATTTAAAATATTTCTTTCTCATTCAAAACAACAACTACAAAAAAGAACAGTTCCTAAAGCCTGGAGGAAAATCCCAAACACAAAAATTATGTAGTCAAAGTTGCGGTGTTCTGTTTCAATGTTTATTAAAATGTACAAGAACTGCTCAGAAGTCAGAACTAATCAAAATTAAAAAATAGGCGAATTAATGGATAAATGGATAAGTCATAAAGACCGTTCTTCAGCATAGATTAGGATGTACCGCAGATGATTATACGGATAACAGATGGACCAATCAAGCAAAAAACTGAACGACGTAATGAAATGAGAAAGTTGCATACCTTCATGTATTTTTTGACATGGGTCAAATTTCTTGGAACATTCCATTTCTTGAAATGCCCAAGAGCGACATCAAGGTGGTAAAGCTTAGGCGCCAAACTCAAATCAACAGCAGAAATCTCCTCTCCGCTGACATAAGGACCCTGAAAACAAACAAAAAACAAACATTGATTGTGGTGAACACAGATACAATGAAATTAGCACGAGAATCTAAGTATAATGAGAAGCAACACACATACATGAGCATTAAGGTGCTTATCCAACAAAGTCAATTCAGACATCAATGCCTGCTCTGAACCATCAGTAGCATTCTTACTCTTCAAGAAGGTAGTGAAAGATCCGAATATCTTTGATCCACTGCCATCAAGTAACAATGGGTTCAACAATTCATCATCAAATATACCAACTAAGTTGCAAAATGAGCAGCACAGTTAAGAAATTTAGAGAGAAAGAGTGATTACACTGAGGCACATTGAGGCGGAGTTACAAGAGATGGTTTTGGGTACTTTCTCTCAAGAATTTGAGTAATAACATCAGAATCAGGTACCCATTTACCATCAAATTTCACTACTGGTACCTTACCTCCTGGATTAATCTCCAAGAACCTAATCAAAAAATTGACACAACAAACCCTTTGTTTAGTTTTCATTGAGTTCAAATTTCAAACAGATAGAATACAAAATCATCAGAAATGAATCATACCATTTGGGTTTATTAGAAAGGTCAATCCAATGCATTTGGTATGGAATTTTCTTCTCTTCTAATGTAAGAAGAACCCTTTGACTGAAAGGACCTAAATTTCAAGAAATCAAGCAAAACCCATGAAATTAGCCATGAAAAATCTCAAAAGGGTTTAGTTTAGTTTAGTTTATTGGATGATACACTTACAGTCACCAAGGTGGTCAGGAGCACCAACAGCTGCTTTCACACATGCTTCCAAAGCCATTGTTGAGACAGCAAGTGAGCTGAGCAAAAGAACAGAAAAGATGAGTAGATTCATGGTGGTCATGGTAATGGATTGTTTGAGTGATGCAAACAGAGAAATTTGAGATTATGTAATTGATTATGTAATTGAGATTATAAAGGAGATGGCATGGCACTGGGAAAATTTCTTTTTCTTTTCGGGTAAAATGATTAAGATGTCGACCAAGACACATCCGTTTGGCATGACTCGGGAGTTTGTTTGTGGTTGATAATTTGCTTGTACGGAGATCTCTGTTGTCGACAATGGATGAATTAATAGAGCACTGACACGACAAACTAGACCACCACTTTGCGTTTTCATTTTTTTTTTCCTTTTTGCTTTATTCTGTCCATGATTCGGAATGAGGTGGCATTTCTTGACTAAGGGTAAATTCTATTGGGCGATGCCGATGCTTAAATTGCCTGAAGCCCAGAGAATTATCCGGAGAAGAGATACAATGTTAGTTTGGGCCTGTGAAGCACGGACACACCAATATTGCCGTATTGGTACCATGTCCGCGTCCGACGCGTGTCGGACACAGGACATGCGTGGGACACTGACACGACGTATGTGTAAAAATCTGTACTCTATTTTACTAGTTGGATAATTTATGTGTCATGAAGATTAGTATAATAGTTAATTTTTCTACATATGGTCTAATCTAAAAGCATAAAATTGAGTTTTCTTCATATAATTATGTGATTAATATATTTGATATACCATAAGACTATGATTTTAGTATATAAAAATTATTTAATTAGTATATATAGAAACATGTCCGTGTCTTGATGATTTTGAGTTTTGGAGGTCCATGTGTCCGTGTCGTGTCGTGTCGTTTCCGAGAGCCCGTGCCCTTGTCAGTGCTTCCCAGTTTGGGCCATGCTTATATTGTTAGGAACAAAAAGAACGATATTTTGGGCACCATGGTTTTTTGGGGGCCATTGTTGTCTTTTTTTGGGAAAGATATTTGAAGTAAAACTAAGTCACCTCATATCCATATATTTATCTTATTACTAAAATTACCCTTTTCAAATTAAGTTAGTGTAGTGATTAGTTGAATGAAGCTTTTCCAAACCCTAAAAATTTCCTCGCCATGATTTCATCAATTTTAATCGGCTAGAACTTCGGTTTTCCGGCCCTATGAGACACAGTTAGTTCATTTGCTTATTGTTTGAAGTGATACCTTCCATTTTTTCATGCTTTCTCTCCTTTTTAGTGATGTTGCGGTCCTGTGATTTTAGTTCAAAAGCGTATTCGCCTCTTTTATTCTTCATGGAAAATCATCTTCAGATCTGGTTTTTTTTGTTGCTGCTCATGGGTTTTTCCTATCCTTTGTTAGATTGGCAGGTAATTTCTTTAATTAATCATTACTACAATCTTAAACACCTTGATTAGAGAGGTTATTCGTAAGACCCCTTGGTCCTGATTCAATCCCTTTGTCGATTGGATACCTTTGCAAGAATTTCTCATTATCTGCATAAATCATATTTCAATTCAATGTTAAATCCCCTAAAAAATAACCACCACAATTCCATAGCCATGCTCAAGATCTTCTGCGGTATTCATACCCTTCAATTTAGTCTTATCATACCTCTTGATTCACGTTTGTGTAAACCTTTTGCTTCAGATCCGAAACTCTTTTCTCTCACGGACCAATCTTTGGCCTGGGGAAGCTTCCTTATTATCCCTATCCCTGTTTTTCCTTGAACTGGTTTATTGTAGGCTTTAGTTCCCTCAAACCCCACCAGAATTCCCAGTTGCAGCTTCTTTGCTGGGTTATCTTTGTAGTGTTAATGTTGGTGGATGTCTCTTTCATGTTGGCACTTTCTGGTTTTCTACCGTTTGTGCCTGTTTAATTTTGATGTTTGGTTCAGGATGAGTTTTTTTTATCTTTGCATTAGTTTCGGAATTCTACTTAGGTTTGAGTTCTATAAGTTTGGTGCTGGTTTTAGTTTCAAAGCAAGAGTTTTATCGAGTTGGGTTAATGCCAATGAGTTGGGGCTTTGGAAGATTTTATCAGTTGTTATTAACAAATGAAAACTTCAACGGATATTCTTGAATAGTGATTGGCAAGAAAAACAGAGAGGATGCTTGTTTTGGATCATATGGTTTCGAAAGAAGCACTTTTATTGGGAAGATATAATTTCATAATGAAGAATAAGACCTTGCATAGAACATTTAACTAAGTTTTAATGCACCAAGTAAATTGCAGTACATATTGTTTTAATTAGAAATGACGGTCGATCTATCATAGTAAGCAGCAAGACCAACTGCAGTAACATTGTCTACAGGGACATCATGAACTTGTTTCAATACCTGGTATACAACTATAAGCAACGAACCTTAATTTGTGTGCTTTATGGGCTTGTGGACTATCTACTATTTCTGCTGACAACAACTTATATTTCTGTTTGTTTTTACTTTTTCTTTTGTTTATCTGTTAGATTTTAGTGAATTTAGTGTCTTAGATTCTTTCATCCTTGTCGTTGTAAGTTGTAATCTATCTGGAGTCTGTAATTTCGTTTGTTTCTTAGTTGCAGTTTCAGTAGTCTTTGTATTAGCTTTAGCACTTCTAGTGGGAGAGATTAGAATCAGTTTTTAGAAAGCTTTCATAAACCTATATAATAGCAATTTAGCATTTTAGTGCTAATCCTTCAAGGGCAGAGATTGAATCTACCTCAAGAGACAGATCAAAATTTAACTCATTTTGAAGTTATGGATCGAGCCGAAAAAAAAAGGATTAAAGGGATATCATTCAGGCAGCTCAACGCAGCATCAAGATACAACAGCAGGGCTAGCAACTTTAATCACTTGCGTCGAACACATCTATCACCATCTAAGTTCCTACTGGCACTTTCGTGTCCATCAACAATACATCTTTTCTTGTGGAAAGCATTGACCGAAAACCTTCTGACCTTCGACACCAAAATCCACCCCCGATGCAACTTCGATCTGAAGATCGCTATTCTGCTCCAGTATCATGTTACTGTAGGTTCATGGCTTCTATCTTTAATTATAATTGATGAATCTTGGGGTATTATATACCCTCTTGTAACCGTTCCTTAGTAGTTTAATGAATTTCATGGTTCAAAAAAAAAATGATTAGTTGAATCATTAGTTAACATAATTAGTGATTAGTGTAAGATTAAATCAAAGAAAAAATTTAAATCAATATATAGGTTTTCATAGAAAAATTTGGTTAGGAGAAAAAAACTGCGACGTGACCAAACCTTAGTTCGGTTAGGAAAAAAAATTACGACGTTACCAAACCTTTGTTCGGTTAGGAAAAAAAATATGCGACGTAACCAAACCTTAGTTCGGTTAGGAAAAAAGTTTTGCGACATTACGAAACCTTAGTTCGGTTAGGATTCTTTTTTTGCGACGTAACCGAACTTTTCTCTAAAAGCAAAAAACTCCATTAAAACTAAGTTCGGCTACCTGCGCCTTCATGAACATTAGCCGAACTATTGTATACGGAAAAATTTCGGTTAGGAAATATTTTTTTTGCGGAACTTTTCTTCATGTTCTTCATTTCCAGCAAGTTCGGCTAGTTCGACAAAGTTTTTTAAAAAAAATTCCTCACCGAACTTACTACTGTAACTTCCATTTTCACCCTATTTTGATGACTACTACTCAAAATTTTCAATCAAATCGAATTAGAAGTAATGGGTTTGTGGGAAAATACTTATGGACAAGTTTGTTTATAAAAGATTGATAATCAACGATAAAAATTCAATGAATCGACGACGATGGAAATTTGATGATTTTTGTTGGAGCATAGCTCGGTTGAACCCACCAAGCGTTGGTATGCCAAGTTTGGTTGCCATATTTTAGTGAATCAAAACTCATTTAAATAGTCACTTGATTATGTACTAGAGTCAACTTCTTATAGGTTAGCTTGAAGTTGAGGAACGATTCTAGTTACATTCCTCCAAAGACTTCTACATTGAGAAGAACCATCATCAGCAGGCATGATAATCTCCTTAACGGTTCTAAATTTATCTTGGACAATCTTCCTCCAAATTATTTTCTTCTGCTTAGAGTACCTCCAAACCCATTTTGAAAGAAGTGCCTTATTAGTGGTTCTAAGATTCTTCACTCCTAGACCTCCACACCTCTTCTTGGCCAAGCTACCCAAGACATCTTCTTCTTACCTTCCATTGAGCCCCACAGGAAATTCCTCATAATCTTAACCATTTGCTTCTCCAAACTTACAGGGAGATAAAGCAAAGAAAGGTAATAAATAGGTAAGCTAGATAAACAACTTTTTATAAGAATTAGTCTACCTTCCTTGTTAAGATATTTCTTCTTCCAGCAAGCAAACTTCATTCTCATATTAATTCTTGGAACCAGCCAAATGATCTGTTGTAGGTCATTGGATTTATAATGCATACAGGAATGAGGAATAACATTTTGTTTTGAGTCATTCATTTACTTGCATTCTTATGGAAAATAAGAGTACGTTCCTGTACTCATGGTTAAAACAATTTATTCAAAGGGTAGTTACTGTGAAATTCGATGTTAGGCCTTTGTTTATAAAGGATAGTTGCAAAGTTGCAGTCAAGAAAAGGTGGGTTAGAGCTTCTTGAACCTCATTACAAAAGTTGCACGTGATGTTTGTGTGTGGTATGATAGTTTTCATCCTCATATTAGTGGGAAGTATGGCATGCACAGCTTTCCATATAAAATGTTTGACTAATGAAGTGGTGTCTGTTGTTGTAAAATTTACAGTAAAACAGGATGAAGAAAAGAATGTCGTAATAGGGTTCAAGGCTCTAATGAAAGATTCTTTTCGAAAATTATTCGACCCTTTCCCAATTGAATTGGCGAGTACAAACAGGTGAATTAATATCGCCGTCAGGATACTTGAAGCCCCACAACAATGTTAGATTCAAAGCTTGTACGACCTTGATCTAACCAGGAACACACTGGTTTTGTTTCTGATAATGCTTGTAAGAAAGAAAATAGAGAGAGTTGAGATGTGTTTTTGAATGAAAACAAGTCTCGTATTTAAAGAAGAAATCACACCCTTTGGAGATGACTCTTCGTATCTACAGGCATCTTTTCAGAGTGAACAGGCGCGTCTCTTCCTTCAATGCGTCCATTGGTGAAACGAGATTTTTTTTCAGTTTTCTAACTGATAATAGAAACCCTAGAATAGAAAATTTCTAGTGAGATGTTGTCTCTCACTCTGCAGGGGGGCCCTTTCCCCCTAGACCTCAGCGACCTGACCGGGCAGGTCGAACCCCGGGAACAACCTAAATGCCTACAATTCAAGGGTTTGTTGAAAATATCCAACATCTGTTCCCCAAATTTTTCTCCAATTTTAATTTGTATTACCATTAGACTTGATTTTCTTGTACAAAGACTTCCAAATAGCATTCTCCATTTAGTGACCAGTGAGGTTTGTCTTCTTCATCTTTTCTCATAATACTTAATCTTTCTTATCGTTTCAATTATCCGGACATTAAAGAATTTTTTTTAAGTTTGTCCAAATCCCAGGAGTTTGTGTAGTGATCAAATGCCATATTTTTGTTAAACTATCAGTTTGATTATGTGGTTTGTTCAAAGGGGGTGTTGTATCTAGGATTCGAAAGTCATCCTAAATATACATATTTTTTTATGTTTCCTATTTCCTTAAAGTACTATTTTTTTGATTAGGTTTGTACCAGTCAACAGACCTTTCCAAATCCAGCTTTCTTTCCTTTTTGGTGCACTATCTATGTGTAAAACGTCACAATTACGGTAGTAATTTGCCTATAGGATGGAGGCATAAAGATAAATAGTAACTGTTTTCAAACCTCATCTATATCTTAAATTTTTTATTATGATTATTCATTGTGTTCTACTGATTTTTTTTTTGATGCAGTGTTCTACTGATTAATGTTTCCGATAGGTTACACGTGTCTTGTGAGTTTATCTCGAATTTTAGATGTGCATTCAATTTCAAAAGGGAAATAAACACTTAATAATTTAATTGAGGATTTGTTGTCATCATTATATACCAACAAATAAAATCAAGGAAGCAAAAAAATGCAACTTCAGTACCATTTGTGGTGGTGTAAAACATTGTTCCATTATAATTAATATAAACCACAAGACTAAGAAAATCTTACGTTTTTATAAAGGATGTGTAAATTAAGAAAAATTATTTTGCTTCCAAAATCCCTTTTTATAGACGTTGTAAATGATATTCATAATCTAGGAACCATTTTATTATAAATCCAAAAATTTGCGTAAGGCAAAATCCTTGCAAAAATTACATCCAGGATGATTGACAAAACACAAATCAATCGAGTTAATTGATCCCTAGAAGAATGTGTTTTTCTTGCATACTGATTATTCTGATTTAATTTGAGTGTGTAATACTAGTATGTTTGGTTTCCTCTAATATCTCATAAGATTGATCAACATAAATCCTTCCACAACTAACAAAATGCAAGAGGGTCGTTATGATTAAAGAATAACTTCTGAAGTTCTCGGCCTTTTCAATTTTTTGAACAATTACTTTCTCTCGTTCTAAGTATCTTTGAATAGCGTTTCCTATTTATATGCTATTAAGAGCATGCCAAAATTGTTTCATAGCACCCATTCGAGGAGATGAAACGCATGATATGAGAGACAAGTTCATATGATTGGAAATAACAACACGATGTGTTCTTGTTCATTTGTTTTACAATATACATGAGCAAGGAATAACAGTTACGCTTGAGTCATGAATAAATAGAGTATTATTCTATGTCTTCTTATCACTCATCACAGCGCATTCTTTTTTTTTTGATCGGTAAATAAATTTATATATAGAAATGTTTGTGTACATAATTTTTTTTGTACCAAACCCACTTACAAGATACAAACCCACATAGATGAATTACCAACAATGTACCCGCATAGAAATGTCCATAATAGGACCCAAATGGAAAACCCACATAAGTGAAAGCCCAGAAAAAAACTCATCCTTACCAAAACCCTAAAATTATAGTAGAGAACAACTGAAATTGCCGCCGCCGCGACCCAAGCTCTGAAATTGACGCTGGAATTTGTCAAAATCAAATTGCGCCACCATCCCACTGCTAAAACATGAAGCTTTCGGGTGGAGCACAGCATAAACTACATGATTTCTTCCATCATCTATACCACCGTCTTCAACTCCAGATCCATCAAGCCACCGTTGAAACCGCTTTTAAAAAGTTAGGAAAGTTTTACTCAACAGGTTTTGATTGAAAATAATGTTGAAGAACCGTGCAAAATTAGACAGAAAAACTATTAAGGTTAGGATTTGAACCACTCTGTCGGACCCTTGAAATCCACCTCCATACACACAGACGTCTTCCATAACCAAGCCACCATAACGAAATCTTTGCCACTTCTTTCTTCAATAAACAAGTACCTCAGATGAAATTAGTGATTTCGGATGATGTTGATTGAAAAAGATGAAAAATAAATGACAAATTCAAGAAAAACCAGCAAATCAGCCCCACATCAGTGAAAATCAGTTTCTATGAAGAACCCAACTCTGAAAGAACTTCAAACCAAACACCGATTGGAAGCCGTCCCTGTAAAACAGAAACCCAAAGGAAAATACCAAAGAGATCTTAGAAGACTTGGATCCAAGGTGAGAACTTCAAACCAAACACCGATTGGAAGCCGTCCCGGGGTTCGACCTGCCCGGTCAGGTCGCTGAGGTCCATCGTACATTAAATTTGAAAATCAAAATAAAAACCCAGTAATCCAATTCAGCAAGTGGTAGTGACAATTCATGTATCAACATAATCTAGTGGAGCAAGAACTTGTGGCAGTTTCTGCATCAACAAAGAGAAGCAGCGAGATATGGGAAGAAACTACATATTAGCCGCAAGTAATATATACAACAAATTAAGCTACAATAAGATAACACATCTCCAATTCAGTAAAGGGTGAAAAATAGGAAAAACAAAGTACCGAGAAGCGTCATAATTTCTTTTAAAATAGTTTGTAATTTGAAACACCATGTCATACAAACAATATTCAGGGAAGAAAAACCCAATGATTCTGACGGTAATGTTGGTTTCTTAATAATTATATATGGGAGAACGAATTGAATTAAAAATGATTGTTTTTTCTTGACATTTTCAGAAATAAATAGAGTTAGTATAATTCAAAATATCAACCCGATAATAGAAATAATAATATTCGTTACAAAACTATTAACCGAATATACATGGTAACAAATCCCCAAAAAAATTTATGTCAAAGTATAGTCATCATCACCGTGTATTCTCTTAAATCTGTATGTGATGGAAAATGCCCACATACGAAAAAAATTCTTTTCACTGTTTGATTGTTTAAAATCAGCAACAAATTTTACCCCGGCTAGTAAAAATAAACAATTTGCATAGTTACTGTGAAAGTGTGTTCTTTTATCAGTGAATGTATTGAAGAAAACCACATGGTAGCAAGAAAAGAAGGCAAGAGATCCGTGTTTTGAATTTACTCGAGTATTTTAGTCTACTTTAGCTTTTTTCTTTGGCATATTAGAAGAATGTACGTGATCCACAAACTATAGTTACAAAGGAAAGAATATTTAATAGACCAGAAGAATATAAATGATGACTAGCTAGGAAGGCATGATATTTTTTTTTAATAAGAAGAGAGGAAGAGTGTTAGATTAGAAGAATTTACAGTGTGCTACCAAGAGGTGGAAAAGAGTAAAAAAGCTAGAATTTACGGCGTGTTAGATTAGTTAAAAAAAAGCTAGAAAAGAGTAAAGGTAGAAAAGAGTGTGATAATCCATATTGTTTACATATATGGATTATCCCTATCAAAGGCGTCTGCATTTTCTTTATTGGTTGATGCATATTTTTCTTTTCTCTAGTGTCTTAATCCGCTGAATCCAGCAAAGGCATTCCTTTCTCTCTTATCTCTTTCTTTATTTTTTTAGTTTCTCAGGTTTCAAATATTCTGTCACTTATTTCCTATACATATATACACACATGCTTATAAAAAATAATATATATATATATATATGTATACACACATGCTGCTAACTAAGAGCATACCAAAACGGTTTTGTAGTCACCCAATTAGCGGGAGATTAAATACATAAAATCGGATGCAATTTTCAATGCTGAGAACTAATTAATTACATGATGTGTTATATCGTTCATTTACATTGCAGTAGCGATGTACATGAGTAAGGTATGAGCAACAACAGTTGTGTTTGAGCTGCGAATGAAGCATCTAACTTGCAGCAAGAAAAACTGCAATGACTAACCATTTGGAACTCGGATTTTAAACAAGAACAAAAAAAAACCTGTTTTATACGAGATTTATTTCTTATAATAAGACCAGCAGGCAGCTAATCAAATATGGAAAAGAAAGACAAATCTCACACTCGTATCATCACTTAGCTAAATTAGACCTTAGGGGTCTTTCACGTGTTTGTGCGATAAGGTCAAGCAAAAGTCAACTAAGTCAACCAAATTTTTTTTTCATTCAAACTTGATTTCGTCTGATTTATTTCTGTTTGATCTTACCTTGTTGTTGTTCTATTAGTCTAGATCTTCTGTTAAATTGTACTTATTGGCTTTTATTTTTGTTTAATTTCCCCTCTTTTTTAGCCCTAATTTTCAAATTTGTCTTCTTTTTCTTTCTTTATTTCTTTTGCTGTAATGATTCTGTTTGTCTCTCTTTAATGGCAGTACATCTTCAGTAATTCTCATTTGGCCAATATCAGTGTTTCAGCTATGTCCCATTACATCATTCGAATTTTACTCAGTTGGCTTCTCAACAGTTGGTATTTTACAGGTTGGCTTCAGTGCTTTGCAGTGGTACATCGATTTCTCCTGATATTCATCAAGATAACTATTAGTTGGATATATCATATTGGACATATCTTATCACTCGGGTATCGGTATCTGGTTGCTTCTTGATAGACACATTTTTGTGTCTAATTTGTCCTCAATGTCCGTATTGTTGGAACTCTATTTTTGTACTAATATTGTGTTTTTATGTATTTTTAGGAAATAAACATTTTTGGAAAATTCGGCTCGAAAAGTTGATTTTGGCACCCGGAGGACAAGTGTTATTCGGACTCTCGCTTTTGGATAAGGGGTAACCTAATTACTAAGGGGCACCCCCAGGTCACCCCCAAGGCATATGCTATTCGCACCCTAGTTCAGGATAAGGGGAATATCATCTTCAACATTCAAATTCGTGTTTTGGCAGGAAAACCATTTTCACTCCTGACAGAATTTCGATCGTCAAAATGAAGGGGTTATGGGTCGATTCAATGGCTGAAATTTGGTATAGAGATGTGATATAGGTTAAGGAACATAGTATGGGTGACATGATTGATCAAATTTGGCTGGAATATTCGGTATGATTCACACACCCAAAACAGAGCACATGTACTGTAACACGAGCAAAATTGAAGTTCTTGTGTGCATGGGGGAGTTCTGCTGGCGTTGGAAGAGTGTTGAGGCGTGAATAAGTCGAATGGGAGCGTGCAGGAAGCAAGTTGACGTGAGAAAATTCTTTAAATGGCAATTATTCTCTATTTTTGGCAGCGAGGAGTAATCGAATTAAATAGAGTATATACGCAATCAATGGTCGGATTTTTGGCCTCAATTCACTATAAATACACGTACAATTGAAGTGAGAGAGGGTGTCGAGAGTTTTGGGAGCTAGGGAGAGCTAGAGAAGCAGAAATGAAGAGTTTTCAGAACTCTGCTGCTGTTGCTGATGATGATGAAGAACATGAAGAACACGAAGAACGGACCTGCCAGAGCAGTCGTTCTTCAACTATAACAGCGACAGCGGAACGTGGGTCGTAGTTTTCCAACGACTACAGCACTTAAGAGATATCGTTCTTTGTAACGTGTTATGCAACGATTATAAACGTTCCAAACACCTGATTTTCACCATTTTCTCTCTGTTTCATCATTGTGAACCATTTTTGAGCCATAATAAATTATTTTGAGAGCATTTTTACTATGATGAGTTAATTCCCTCGTAACCAAGGCAATGGAGGAATCTATTCACACAACATAAAAGGGTAACTATTTCATTTAATTATATAATTTACCTAATCGCTGCTTTTGCAGGGTTTTAAATTGTTTGAATGATTATCTTAATTATTTGTTATTCAGTTTGATAGGTTATGCTTGATTTAATTACTTGATAATCTATGCTTAAGGTTTACAAATAGTGTTTGAGAATCTGTATGATTGATAGTGAATTAAAGATAAAAGAGGACTTAAGAATTGAATAGAGTTTTGAAATAGTTATCATTCAATTTTGCATAATAGTGGAATCTAGTGTCTTGGTTACCTCTCGCACCCATTGTTAATAATTTTTTATATAATTTTATTAAATCTTTAAATTTATCCTTCACAAGTCCGAGAGTTTGAACCTCATTACTACAACCCATCAAAAATCTTAATCACTTCTCAAGATAAGTTTTCTTTTCATAACATCTATTCTTGCAACACTTTTCAAACCTATATTCATATTCAGCAAGCCTATATTTATAACTCCATGATACCTCTTACTAAATTTGCTTATAAATTTTCCATTTGCCAGACTTTCTTTCATACTGATGAGTGCCAAATATTGTATATATTTATCCCTTTTTGTTGGCATTTAACTCATCTTTTATGCATTAATTGAAAACGATAATTTTCAGGACCATATAGAGTAGATACCACGATAATTTGCCATAATTGAAAACGAACTCCTTCTTTTTTTTGAAAAAAATTAAAAAAATTCCAAAAAAAAATTGAAAAATAAAAAAATCAAAAAAATTAAAAAATGAAAAATCATAAAAAATGGAGCTCATTTACCTTGAAATGTTGACTCTTGTGCAAATATGTATTTTTATTAGGAGTCTTAGTCTAGATATTTAGGCACCCTGATTCTAGCACAATTCACATAGTGATAAGAAATTTGCACGCGCACGATCTACCAATACATGTATGGCCTCGATCTTCAAGGTGTTGGATAGGAAGTTACGATTGCCAATCACTTTAGAATACTGAACGAAACTTGACTAGCTTGTTCTTTGGTTGGTTGGGATAGAAGGTGGAGGTTACATTAAGAAAGACAACCATCGAATTTAACTGGGTGCATCAAAAAGGGCTACCTCTTGCAAAGTGTCATGTAATTTTTGTTTCCTTTTGTATATGTATCAAAAGTGTTTCCTTGTAAAAAAAAAAAAAACAATGTATATATTCAGAAAAAAAAAAGAGAAAAAAATATCAGAAAAATACAAAAAAAAATCAAGTATTTATCAATTCCATCATCTCTTGTTCCAAAAATAAAAAGAGAGTAGTCAATGTAAATAAGAGTCATGTAAATAGTCATTTTGTTGTTTCATTGTAATAAGCAAGGAGGGTGTATGCCATTGATGTACAACGCGAGTAATTGTGAAATACCTCCAACTCATTCACAATTCTCGTAAAGTCCGGACAGCTAGCTAGATTTCGACCTCAGTTCTTAGCCGGAGAAACTATCTCTTGGTGATTAGTAGTCATAACTTCAGATCTTTCTTTACACATGTGTAGATACACTTTACACTCTTATCACATGTCCTTTTTTTGTTATCAGTGCTAGGATTGTGCCTTTGATAGCTAGATTGACATCTCCATTTTGCTGTGAGCTTAAACTGTTTTGCACATGTCACATTTGATGGAATCTGAGCTTATATTTTGACCTAGAACTTTGTAGGTACGTTCTAAGCAAACCTTCACGAGACTTCAACTCGTCCACTAGGGACACTTAGTGGTTTAAAAGGCTTAGTGCATACGCTAAATGCATTCGAGAGACCAGCGACAGTGGTATAGTTAGGATTTCCTTAGTTTTGTTTTACTTGAGGACAAGTAAAATTCAGGTTTGGGGGTATTTGATGAGTGCCAAATATTGTATATATTTATCCCTTTTTGTTGGCATTTAACTCATCTTTTATGCATTAATTCTACATTTTATCCCATATTCTGTATTTTCATTGTTTTCAAGAATAAATATTTTTATTAATTAATTTTGCATTTTTAGGTAATAAATAAAGTCTGGATGACTTGCGGAGCAAAAAGAGCAGAGAAGTAGTGAAAAGCCGGGAGAAATCACGCAAGGAAGCCGCGAAGAATGGTGCGCACAACCTCATTTTCTACACACAAAAACGCCTCCGTTCTCAGCCATCAGATCAGTTCTCAGAAGCATTCGACGGTCGCTCCTTCATAGAGCATCAAAATCTGAAGTCTCTGCCAAGCACCACAGCGCTGAAATTCCAAGCCTTCAGATTAGATGGTAGTTGAATCCAACGGTTGCTCCCTTGCTGTGCATCGAAGTTTGATATCTCCGCCTTACACTACAGTACCTAACTCCATCAAGTACCGTTCGTTTCGTTGTATCCCTTCATCGGACGGTCGCTCCTCGCTTGCCTCCGCATCACCGTTCGATCTACCTACCAGCTCCACATCTCACGGCCTAGTCTCGCTGAACATCAAAAATCGATGAACTCGCCTCACACCCAAGTGCCGAACATCCTCGACCTCAAACAAACAACCCCTACCCTAACCCATATCGACCTCTCCTCCATCACCTCCCTCTGCAGAACCACCTTCTTCACCTGCCGCTCCACCACCAACTCCACTGCCGCTCCACCGTACCACCATGTCCGCCACCACCAACTCTGCCACAACCACACCACCTACCCCACATGGTAACTTTCAATCAACTTCATCAACATCACACGATTTCAGTGACGTGTGGAATTGATGAGAATGATTGCATGTTATCAATCGAAGCTAGAAAAGGCATGGGAAGGAGCAGTGAAGTCAGAGGAAGGATGGGTCAGCGATTGATTGAAGAAATTGCGCCATCAAAGTAAGATTTTACGAAACCCTAATTTCTCAATATTTGGGATTTTTATAGAAAACCCTAATTTCTGTTAGGGAGAGCATAGGGAAGCTAGAGTAGGGATATGGGTATGATTGAATTAGGTGAATTAGGTAAAACCAAACCCTAACTGTACTGTTTTCAATTTGGATTTTTTTGGGTAAAACCCTAATTGTGCTTGTAAGTATAAATAGGGATTGTGGTGTGATGTAAAAGTTATGCCTGGATTATCCAGTGTGTCCAGAACTGTGAGTTCTGTAAAAGTTCAATTTTATGTCATGTTTTCTCTATTGTTCTTAACTGTTTTGTGCTATTCTTGTTCATGTTTCTTTTGTATGTAAAATGCTCCTGTTTTGTAAATGCTTCTGTTTAGTGTCAAGTAAATGCCCATGTAATGTCCCTGTTAATCTCCATGCTCAGTTTGTATCACTGCCCCTTTGTTCTTCCTGTTCTGTCTTGTTCTGTCCCTGTTTATGTTTCGTTAGTTATGTCAAATGATAGGTTGAGATGAAGTCTTAGTTTCTAGGCTACATCCACTGAATTGATTGAGTAATGGAAGAAATCAGTGCTCATAGCAAGCTGATTATCTTGCCATTCCATTTTTGTATGCTTAGGATGCAATGTGTTGATTGAGCATTGGGAGAAATTAGTGCTCATAGCAAGCTAATTCTCTTCCCATTCTATTTGTATGCCTGTATTCTTCCCTTTGCCTTAGTTTTGCTCCATTTCAGTTTCACTATCATCCCTGCCCTTGGTTTAGGCCTTGGTTCATCTTGCATTGTGCTGTTGCTTTTGCCCTGTTGTTGCATCTCTTGCACTGCCATTTCTTTTTTCTCCTTGTTCTGCTGCTGCCTCCCTTTCTCTGCTTGTGCAGCTGCTGTGCAGCACTTGTGCTGCTGCCACTTCTTCTCCTGCTGCCTTCCTTTCTCTTGCTGCTGCTGGTGCTCCTAGGCCTGCTACCTGGTGCTTCCACTCCACTTCTCCTGCCAAGCCCAGTTCAGTTCTCAGCTAAAAGGCCTAGCTAAATCAAAACTGAAGTTCAGTTCCTCAAAGGCCCAAAGGCCCAGATCCTTGACTGAATCCAAAGCCCAGTTCACATCAAAAGACACTGAGCCCAATTCACAGTTGAACTGTTGAGCCCAAGTTCAGTTCACTGTTAGCCCAAAGCCCAGTGCAACTCAAAAGACCAAAAGCCCATAAGTTCACAGTTAATCCAAACAAACCCACTAAGCCCAAAGCACAATTAGAAGCCCAATAGCAATTTAGAGCCCAAATAGCTAGAAACAACAAAACACTCCCGATCTCTGTGGATCGACCCGTACTTGCACGAGCCACAACTGACGACCGTGCACTTGCGGTATTACTGTAGGCCCGCGTTTTCATTGCGCTTAATTTTATACATATCTCCGGGCCCACCAAGTTTTTGGCCGGGGATAATTTTTAGGACCTTTTAGAAGCCTACCAAGTTTTTGGCGCCGCTGCCGGGGACTGGTGCTGTGTTTTTCTTGTGTTTTTCTTAGCTATTTTGCATTTCACTGCATAGCATTTGCATCTGCATCTGCTTCACTTCATTTGCTGTTGGACCTGCTGTTCTGAACCTGTTTTTCCTCTGCTGGGACGCCACCAAGGAAAAGAACCAAAACCCAACTGGGTTTTTGCAACAATATCAGAGCAGCTGGGCTGTGCTAAAAAGGTAAGCCTAAACCCATTCCATTGAGAGAACCCAACCCGTGGGCTTCCAAATTTCTTTAATTGTGGGCTTGTAATAATTAACCCAATTTTTTGGGCTTTTTATTTTTCTATTTTGGGTTTGTAATTAATTATTTTTGGGCTTGTTGTTTAATTTGTGGGCTTGTATTTATTTTGTGTGGGCTTGTTTAAATTCTTCCATTGGACTTGTATTTTGGACTCTGGGTTTAAACCCAGCTGAGCTTATAACTGATTGTGGGCTTGCTTCCACTCAAGAGTGGACCTCGAAACCAAAGTTTTAAAACAAACGTCGGGCCTTAACCAACTGGTCCAAATTAAACTTTCAAAATTAAAACCTAGTGTTTCGTGGGCCGCAGCCTTCCTTCCATTCCATTAGAGGACAAACAGTGGGCTTGCTCCCATTCAAAAACCAAAATTTTATTTTCTTTTGCAAAAAAAAAAAAAAAAATCTTTTGCTCCCAATTTTAAAACCAAATTTCTACTTTGCTCCCATTTTTAAACCAAATTTTCTTTTCAAATATATCCCATCAAAAAACCAAATTTTTCCCAAAAATCCAAACCCATTAAAAACCAAATAGTGGGCTTTGTGTCATTTCAAAATGGGCCAACCTCATGCTCTCCGTGAATACATGTATCCGTCAATAAAAATTCCATTATCATGTATTGTATTACCTCAAACTAATAACCCTTTTAAAATAAATGCAAGCATGATACAAATACTTCCTATATTTCGAGGGTTCGATTCTGAGAACCCCTATACTCATGTAAGGGAGTTTGAACAAATTTGTCGGACTATGCAACCTGATCATATGTCCGAAGACTCTCTGAAATTGCGTTTGTTTACATTTTCTTTAAAGGAAAGGGCCAAAACATGGTTTTACGGTTTGAGACCACAATCAATCAACACTTGGGACCAACTCACAGATCTATTTTTCAAAAAATTCTTTCCACACCATAGGACCATCGCTATTCGTCAAAGTATCAATTGTTGTGTCCAATTGGATGAGGAAACTGTTTTTCACTATTTTGAACGTTTTAATGATTTGTTGAGTGAATGTCCGCACCATGGAATTGAGAAGTGGAGACTTGTCGTCATCCTCTATGAGGGACTAGACTTTAAATCTCGAACCATGGTTGAGTCTATGTGTAATGGTGAGTTTATTGATAAATCTGTGGATGATGCATGGAATTTTTTAGCCGAGATTGCAGAGAAAACCCATCAATGGGAATCCGTTAGGGAAACAGGAACAACACCACATGATATGAGTCACCCCATGAATTAGAGTTTTATTCTTGTAATAGCTCCGACCTTAGGATTGAAAATTATCCTAGATTGCAAAATTCCTATCATGATGATGATGATTATGATGTTATGTTAGAAGAACATGTCTATACTGAAAATGTTATGGAACCTTTGGGTTCAAATACATTAGGCTTCTCTGCCCCGACCTTAATGCATGATATTTCTTCTAGTATTCCATGTGATGTTTCCCCTGATGTGCCGATACACGAGAATAAATCTGTTGATGATGTTGATAATTCTGATTGTGATCTTGCCAATTTGATTGATGATTGTGAGCATGATGTGACATGTGTAGATGAGTTAGAGATTTTGATTTGATTGATAATGATATGCCTATTCTTCTACCTAAGTCACAATCTGATGGCCTTCCACCCAACCTAGATTTGGTTTGTACCCATATTGTCAAACCATTTTTCTGAAAATTCCTAATCTAGGATTGGAACTGTGTGCTTCCCAAGTCCTCTTGGACTATTTTGCTTCAAATATAACACTTTTAAAGAGCCACAGTTGGAAATTGCATGTTTGCCCATCCCGAAAACAGTCCATTATGAGTTAGACCTTTTGAATCCTGAACCCCTAAAATTGTTAGATTTTGTGCTTAAAAGTAAACCTGTTGAACAATTTAGGTTTAGGGGTATTCATTCGGTTTTTCCTCTCACTCTCCTCCCATTTAAGTCCAATTTTAGTGTTTTGAAACTTTCTATGTCTCTACACTTTTTCTTTTGGGTTGATCCTCAACTCTTTAGATTTTGTGTATGGTGAATTTTTTGTATATAATCCAGTAGATAAATTTTAAAAACCTTTTGTTCCTTTTGTATATATTTTGCTAATCCAATATGATCTCGGCTGAAATATGTTGGATTTTTGCCTTGAATAACGGAGTTTTAATTCTGCTTTCGCCGAAATCGGGTATTCTCTCTCCTTTTACTCTACTCAGCATGTCCCTTTCCATATGTTGCATTTTAATTCTTTCCATATTTTGAAACATTGAGGACAATGTTTAGTTTAGGTTTGGGGGTATAGAGTAGATACCACGATAATTGCCATAATTGAAAACGAACTCCTTCTTTTTTTGAAAAAATTGAAAAATTCCAAAAAAAATTGAAAAAAAAAATTCAAAAAATTAAAAAATGAAAAATCATAAAAAAAGGAGCTCATTTACCTTGAAATGTTGACTCTTGTGCAAATATGTATTTTTATTAGGAGTCTTAGTCTAGATATTTAGGCACCCTGATTCTAGCACAATTCACATAGTGATAAGAAATTTGCACGCGCACGATCTACCAATACATGTATGGCCTCGATCTTCAAGGTGTTGATAGGAAGTTACGATTGCCAATCACTTTAGAATACTGAACGAAACTTGACTAGCTTGTTCTTTGGTTGGTTGGGATAGAAGGTGGAGGTTACATTAAGAAAGACAACCATCGAATTTAACTGGGTGCATCAAAAAGGGCTACCTCTTGCAAAGTGTCATGTAATTTTTGTTTCCTTTTGTATATGTATCAAAAGTGTTTCCTTAAAAAAAAAAAAAAAAAAAAAAAAAAAAAAAAAAACGATGTATATATTCAGAAAAAAAAAAAAAAAAATCAGAAAAATACAAAAAAATCAAGTATTTATCAATTCCATCATCTCTTGTTCCAAAAATAAAAGAGAGTAGTCAATGTAAATAAGAGTCATGTAAATAGTCATTTTGTTGTTTTTGTAATAAGCAAGGAGGGTGTATGCCATTGATGTACAACGCGAGTAATTGTGAAATACCTCCAACTCATTCACAATTCTCGTAAAGTCCGGACAGCTAGCTAGATTTCGACCTCAGTTCTTAGCCTGAGAAACTATCTCTTGGTGATTAGTAGTCATAACTTCAGATCTTTCTTTACACATGTGTAGATACACTTTACACTCTTATCACATGTCTTTTTTTGTTATCAGTGCTAGGATTGTGCCTTCGATAGCTAGATTGACATCTCCATTTTGCTGTGAGCTTAAACTGTTTTGCACATGTCACATTTGATGGAATCTGAGCTTATATTTTGACCTAGAACTTTGTAGGTACGTTCTAAGCAAACCTTCACGAGACTTCAACTCGTCCACTAGGGACACTTAGTGGTTTAAAAGGCTTAGTGCATACGCTAAATGCATTCGAGAGACCAGCGACAGTGGTATAGTTAGGATTTCCTTAGTTTTGTTTTACTTGAGGACAAGTAAAATTCAGGTTTGGGGGTATTTGATGAGTGCCAAATATTGTATATATTTATCCCTTTTTGTTGGCATTTAACTCATCTTTTATGCATTAATTCTACATTTTATCCCATATTATGTATTTTCATTGTTTTCAAGAATAAATATTTTTATTAATTAATTTTGCATTTTTAGGTAATAAATAAAGTCTGGATGACTTGCGGAGCAAAAAGAGCAGAGAAGTAGTGAAAAGCCGGGAGAAATCACGCAAGGAAGCCGCGAAGAATGGTGCGCACAACCTCATTTTCTACACACAAAAACGCCTCCGTTCTCAGCCATCAGATCAGTTCTCAGAAGCATCCGACGGTCGCTCCTTCATAGAGCATCAAAATCTGAAGTCTCTGCCAAGCACCACAGCGCTGAAATTCCAAGCCTTCAGATTAGATGGTAGTTGAATCCAACGGTTGCTCCCTTGCTGTGCATCAAAGTTTGATATCTCCGCCTTACACTACAGTACCTAACTCCATCAAGTACCGTTCGTTTCGTTGTATCCCTTCATCGGACGGTCGCTCCTCGCTTGACTCCGCATCACCGTCCGATCTACCTACCAGCTCCACATCTCACGGCCTAGTCTCGCTGAACATCAAAAATCGATGAACTCGCCTCACACCCAAGTGCCGAACATCCTCGACCTCAAACAAACAGCCCCTACCCTAACCCATATCGACCTCTCCTCCATCACCTCCCTCTGCAGAACCACCTTCTTCACCTGCCGCTCCACCACCAACTCCACTGCCGCTCCACCGTACCACCATGTCCGCCACCACCAACTCTGCCACAACCACACCACCTACCGCACATGGTAACTTTCAATCAACTTCATCAACATCACACGATTTCAGTGACGTGTGGAATTGATGAGAATGATTGCATGTTATCAATCGAAGCTAGAAAAGGCATGGGAAGGAGCAGTGAAGTCAGAGGAAGGATGGGTCAGCGATTGATTGAAGAAATTGCGCCATCAAAGTAAGATTTTACGAAACCCTAATTTCTCAATATTTGGGATTTTTATAGAAAACCCTAATTTCTGTTAGGGAGAGCATAGGGAAGCTAGAGTAGGGATATGGGTATGATTGAATTAGGTGAATTAGGTAAAACCAAACCCTAATTGTACTGTTTTCAATTTGGATTTTTTTGGGTAAAACCCTAATTGTGCTTGTAAGTATAAATAGGGATTGTGGTGTGATGTAAAAGTTATGCCTGGATTATCCAGTGTGTCCAGAACTGTGAGTTCTGTAAAAGTTCAATTTTATGTCATGTTTTCTCTATTGTTCTTAACTGTTTTGTGCTATTCTTGTTCATGTTTCTTTTGTATGTAAAATGCTCCTGTTTTGTAAATGCTTCTGTTTAGTGTCAAGTAAATGCCCATGTAATGTCCCTGTTAATCTCCATGCTCAGTTTGTATCACTGCCCCTTTGTTCTTCCTGTTCTGTCTTGTTCTGTCCCTGTTTATGTTTCGTTAGTTATGTCAAATGATAGGTTGAGATGAAGTCTTAGTTTCTAGGCTACATCCACTGAATTGATTGAGTAATGGAAGAAATCAGTGCTCATAGCAAGCTGATTATCTTGCCATTCCATTTTTGTATGCTTAGGATGCAATGTGTTGATTGAGCATTGGGAGAAATTAGTGCTCATAGCAAGCTAATTCTCTTCCCATTCTATTTGTATGCCTGTATTATTCCCTTTGCCTTAGTTTTGCTCCATTTCAGTTTCACTATCATCCCTGCCCTTGGTTTAGGCCTTGGTTCATCTTGCATTGTGCTGTTGCTTTTGCCCTGTTGTTGCATCTCTTGCACTGCCATTTCTTTTTTCTCCTTGTTCTGCTGCTGCCTCCCTTTCTCTGCTTGTGCAGCTGCTGTGCAGCACTTGTGCTGCTGCCACTTCTTCTCCTGCTGCCTTCCTTTCTCTTGCTGTTGCTGGTGCTCCTAGGCCTGCTACCTGGTGCTGCCACTCCACTTCTCCTGCCAAGCCCAGTTCATTTCTCAGCTAAAAGGCCTAGCTAAATCAAAACTGAAGTTCAGTTCCTCAAAGGCCCAAAGGCCCAGATCCTTGACTGAATCCAAAGCCCAGTTCACATCAAAAGACACTGAGCCCAATTCACAGTTGAACTGTTGAGCCCAAGTTCAGTTCACTGTTAGCCCAAAGCCCAGTGCAACTCAAAAGACCAAAAGCCCATAAGTTCACAGTTAATCCAAACAAACCCACTAAGCCCAAAGCACAATTAGAAGCCCAATAGCAATTTAGAGCCCAAATAGCTAGAAACAACAAAACACTCCCGATCTCTGTGGATCGACCCGTACTTGCACGAGCCACAACTGACGACCGTGCACTTGCGGTATTACTGTAGGCCCGCGTTTTCATTGCGCTTAATTTTATACATATCTCCGGGCCCACCAAGTTTTTGGCCGGGGATAATTTTTAGGACCTTTTAGAAGCCTACCACATACCCTTTTCCCATTTGCAATTTGTTTCACGCTCTTACTAATGGCTAGACCTCATCTAAGTCATATTACTAGGCAAATGGAAGAAACCTCTTTAACTGATGAGCCAATTCGTCGAAGGGTTATATCTCACTCTGATTCTACAATCTTTACTGGAATCAGGGATTGGAGATTCAGTTTGGTTGGAAAACTTTATGCACTAGGCATAATGATTTGGCAGGATGCTGAAAAAGCTGCAAGAACTATCTGTCCTCATCTTCGCAGAAATAACCAATGGTATGTAATTGTTAGATCCTTAGACCCCAATATCTTTAGTATCAAATTTAACAATTCTGATGATAAAGAATCTATATTATTTGGAGGTGCTTGGAATTTAGATGGTTATCTGATTGTGATTAAAGATTATAATCTAACTATAGATCATCATAATCTAGATTTTACCATCTCTCTTTACTGGATTGAGTTTAAGAATATGCTGCCAGAATTTTCTTATCCTGAAATACTTAGGATATTAGGAAACATTGTTGGTGAAACCAGACTCGTCGAACTGGACGGTATTAATCCTCATACTTCTAACAAGTGCAGAGCTTTAGTAATGATAGATGTTAGAACTCCTCTAATCTCTGGAATCTATGTTGCAAGTGCAGCTGAAATTACCAGGTGGGTGGGATATTTTTATGAGAAGCAACCTTACCGTTTATGTCAAGAATGCAAAGTAGCTGATCATTCAGATGCTGACTGTGACTTGATAAAAGCTCGAAGGTTACAAATGGAAGAGACTGTTAGGAATTTCGGGTTTGCAGAATCCATTATTCCTGAGACTAGAAATCCACAAGATAAAGCTTAGTTGTTCCTTCAGCATGGTTCGATTCGTCGTTCAAGACTCGATCAACCTGCTCAGATGCAACAAAGACCTCTAGATGGTATGCACATCTCATATTTCACTGCCACTGATAACGAAGCTTCTTCCTCTTCTTCGTCAGTTCTTCAAGGTGAATCCTCTACCTGTTTGCCAACTGCTATGGATGTTACTTGTGGAAAGAAAAAAAGAATTCGCCAATGTCCAACTTTAGTTGTTGTATCTGATTCCCCATATGCTAGTATGGTTCAAGATCCTATCGAAAACCATGGCTCTAATGTTGAACCTAATATTTGGGACATAGCTACTGCGGCTTATCATTCTCGGAAAAACACTGATACTTGGACTCAGGTTACTTCTTTTTCTCTCACTCTCACTTTTCGTTCTTTGGTTTCATCTTTTGATTTTCCTTTTGTTTTTTTTTGTTTTTTCAATATGAAGTTTTTCTCTTGGAATTGTCAGGGTTTTAATAATCCCCATACTAGAGACTACTTTAGGTTTTGCTTGACACAATTTGATCCTGATATTTTCTTTCTTTCGGAAACCAAATCTCAAACTAATAAGATGACATTGTACCTCACTCATACTCATTACCCCAATTATTG
The DNA here is from genome assembly GCF_003573695.1 of Papaver somniferum. Taxonomy (NCBI): domain Eukaryota; kingdom Viridiplantae; phylum Streptophyta; class Magnoliopsida; order Ranunculales; family Papaveraceae; genus Papaver; species Papaver somniferum. The sequence continues at coordinate 644,556 of NC_039368.1, forward strand.
GTTTGCACCTTCTTTAGGATTATCCGGTGGAATTGCTATTGCTTGGAAAAATGGCATTGATATGGAACTGATGCATACTACCTCTGATACTATACATGCTATTGTTCATACTCATGATAACCATCCTGATATCTTACTTACGTGTATGTATGGTGCTCACAATGTTGTTGAAACAATTCTCAACGGAAATATCTCATGGAAATGCATAATGAAGTAGATCTTTCTTTGGTTATTTTGGGTGATTTAAATTTTACGATGCATGACTCTGAAACTCATAGCATTCATCCATCTCATCCTCATCATGCTAGTCATGTTAGAAATTTTATTCATCAGATGGGTCTCTTTGATTTAGGTTATATACAGGTTCTGATACTACTTGGTCTAATCATTAGTCTGATGATGATCATGTTTCAGTTAGGCTTAGCAGAGCATTAGTTAACAACCTTTGGGTTACTCACTGTAATCAATCTCATTTAGAACACCTAGTTCCCGTTGCATCTGATCATAGTCCAATATTATTGCATACTTTACCACATCAAAGGAAAATTTTTCCATTCAAGCTTTACAGATATTGGTTTCGACTTGGCTCATATATGACACTATCACTCAAAGTTGGCAGCATCAATTTTTAGCCTCTCCTTCTTACCAGTTCTCCTGCAAGCTTAAGTATACCAGAACTCAGCTACAATTCTGGAAAAAAACCTCATTTGGTAATATTGAATCGCAACTGCATAATATTCAGACTCGTCTGCAACATTGTTATAATAACAACATGGCTTCCACTCATCCTCAAGTTCAACAGTTAAGTTCTTCTCTTCAAAGTTGGCTTTCCATTCAGAAAGATCACTTCATGCAACAGGCAGGTGATAGGTCTTTAGATGCTGACAAGAATACTTCTTATTTTCATTCGAAAGAAAACTTTAATAAAAGAAGGTCTCATATACATGCTATACAAGGTCCTTTAGGAATCTGGTTTGACTCTAGATCTGATATTGAGAATATATTACTAACTCATTTTAAGTCTATTTTTACTACTTCACATCCACCTGTTAGTAATGATATTCTTCAATACTTTTCTCCTTGTATTTCTGAGACAGAGAATAACAATTTGCTAGTTCTACCTGATGCTCAAGAAATCAAAGAGGTGGTTTTTCAGATTCGTCCTTGGGCTTCTCCTAGCAATGATGGTTTTCAAGCGGGTTTCTATCAACAATGCTGGAATACTATAGGCACTGAGTTAATATCCATGGTGCAACATTTTTTTATTCATAAACATATGCTTAGAGCCATGAATCATACTTATCAAGTTCTAATACCAAAAATTCCTCACCCTCAAACACCATCGGATTATAGGCCTATTAGTCTTTGTAATGTTAGCTATAAGGTCATTTCAAAGATAATAGCTAACAAGTTAAAACCCATTTTGTCAAAAATAATTTATCCTACCCAAACTGCTTACATCTCTGGTCGACATATACAAGACAATGTTATCATTGCACATGAACTGATCCATAGCATGAAAACTAAGAGAAATAGAAATGCTTTAGTGGGTATAAAATTAGACATGTCGAAAGCTTTCGACAGAGTAGAATGGTCTTTTTTACTTTATATTCTTCGCAAACTTGGTTTCCATTCTGACTGGATTGACTTGATTGAACAGTGTATTTCCACAACAAATATTTCTTTACTTATTAATGGAATACCTAGTTCTACATTTGCTCCAACTCGTGGCACTCGACAAGGGGACCCCTTTTCCCCTTACTTATTTTTGTTCATCATGGAAGCTTTCTCTCGTCTGCTGCAACATGAAGTCGATTATGGTCTTCTTAAAGGTATTAAGGTAGCGAAACATAGTCCTTCTATCAATCATTTGTTTTTTGCAGATGATTGTCTTTTTTCTTTCAAGCTACTTCAACTCATATGATTCACTTGCAGAATTTACTTCACTCTTTTAGTCAACCATCAGGTCAAGTTATTAATATGCAGAAATCTACAGTCTTTTTTGGAAAACATACTTCTCCTTCTCAGCAATCCAACATTTCAGGTATTCTAGGAATGAAGAGAATGGGACATGGAGAAAAATACTTAGGCATCTCTCTTTTACTGCACAGATCAAGAAAACAAAATTCTCAAGGTATTTTAGATAACATGGGCCGCAGATACAGGTTTGGGAAAGCAAAATTATCAATTAAGCTGGTTGAACAACTCAAATCAATGTTGTTCTAAGCACAATGGGAACGTATCAGATGCAGGTGTTCAAACTCCCTGACTTAACACTTCAACAAATTGATAAAATTTGGAGGCAATACTGGTGGCATAGATACACCAACTACAGATCTCCCCGTTTAATTTATTGGAATACTATGCAACTACCTAAGAGGCTTGGAGGTTTAGGTCTTAAGAAATTAGACAACTACAACTTGGCTTTTCTGGCTACACTTGCATGTCAGTTACTGCACAATCAAGATGCATCGTGGGCGAAAATTTTAAAGGGTAATCACTTCCCTTACCATGATTTACGATTTCATCCTCCTCCTAAAAGTACTAATTCTAGTTGGATTTGGCAGAGTATTTGTTTGGGTCTTGAAATTGTTCTTAAATATGCAAAGTGGAAAGTAGGAAATGGAACTCAAGTAAATATATGGACATCTAATTGGATACCCTCCATGACATCACCATTATAAGACTGGAATGATCTTCATCTAAGTAACCATCAGTGGGTGTCTCAATTATTGATTCTGATTCTGCTCAATGGAATGTTTCTCTACTACGACAACTGGTTACTCCTAATCAGGTGAATTCGATCCTTATTATACCTCTGCAACTTGATCATCCAGATAAACTTATTTGACCTTATACAACTACTGGCTTATTCACCACCTCTTCCACTTATAAGCTACTTTGTGAACAACATCTTCCACCAAACGTTACTTTAAACTTATCTCCTCAATTCTGGTTAAGATTTTGGAAGTTCAAAGTTCCTTATAAATTTTATATCTTCATGTGGAAGACTCTTCATAATTCTGACAATCAACTCTGTGTTCTGTGTAACACTCAATAGCCTGAAGATGTGGATCATCTATTTCTGCACTGTGCGTTTGCTCAAGACATTTGGAGATATTTTCTTCCTCAACATTATACTTCAATAGTGCATCATTCAACTGTTCTTGCCTGGATTCAAACGTGACAGTCTAAGGATTCGTACATTAATATTTTCAACACTGCTTATCACATCCATGTTACACTCTGCATCATTCATCTTATTTGGAAACTTAGATGTAGGGTCATTTTTAGTAGTACTAATCCTAATCCTAACACTGCCATTCATCATGTTAACTCATACATTGCATTTCATCACCTTGGTAACCCATATGTTAACTATATGAGCATTAATAGGTCTATTACTTAATCTGCCTTGGAAACCTCCTCCATCAGGATATTTACAAATAAACATTAATGCTTCCTTTAATAAAGTTTCTCTCCTTGCTGGTATTGGAATTATAACAAGGAATCATGCATGACTTTATGTGATGGGAAAAGGATGTTTGAAAAGAGCTCAGAATATGAATCAGGCAGAATCTTGGGCTATGTTTGAAGCTACGCGGTTGGCCACTTCCTATGGTTGGTCTAGAGTTATCTTTGAAACTGATAATCTTAATATCAGTTCTTATCTACAGAAACAATCTCCTCTTCCTCCCTGGTAGAGTATGCCTTTGCTTAGACAATATGTATACAAACGTAATATTAACTCTAGTTGGTCTTGTGTTTTTGTTTATAGAAGCTGTAATAAAACTGTTGATGCACTTGCTAAAGCTGCTCGCAGGTTTCACTTATGTGGGAAATGGTGGACTTATCCACCTCACTTATTACTTCCTCACCTTACTTGTGATGTAAATTTACTTGATGTGTGATATATGGTTTGTTCAAAAAAAAAAAAAAAAGTATCATCACTTAACCATTTTACCTAGGGGCCAGGGCGTAACCATGGAAAACTCAAATTCCAAGATTTGATACTACTTTGCACCATTTTTTAAACAGGTGTTTTTCTACCACGGTGATAAAATTGTTACACGCCAGTAAAAATCCCAAACATCCACCTTGGCAGCTCATCCAGACTAGAGTCAACTTTCTCGTTTGACATTTTGACTAACTTTGACTATTTAGTCATTTACAATATTCAGTCAGTAATCCCCAAAACCATTTTATCTTCTCATCAAGATCGGGGTTTTAGCTCTTTCTTCATTTCTCCTTTCTCTTCCCCTAAAAAATGGAATCCCTTGCAAAATTCAATCAACATCCACTGAATGTCTCATCCAACAATCGTAATCATCTCCTTCAATTCACAAAACCCATTTCTTCAATTTCTCTCAAAACCCTTTCAAAATCAAACAAAACCCTCATAGCTTCATTTTCTTCGAACAAAAATCCCCAATTTGATAAAACCCCAAAAAACCCGTTCTCATCAATCATCAAAACCACATGTGTCACCATCTTCACCACTTCACTGTTCTTGAATCAATTCTCTAAACCCTCAATTGCAGCTCGAATTCCTCCAGAAACCTTCGAATCCATCGAAGAAACCGAGGAAGAAGAAACCAAGATTGCTCAGGGAGAAGAAGAAAAGCCTATAGATGAGAAACAACAGGCCATTGATTCACTTCCTAATGATGTTGAGAGCTTGAAATTACTGATGGAAAACAAGATTAAGGATAAGAAAGTGGTGGAGGCGGTGACGATACTCGATAAGTTGATAGAAATTGATCCATCTGATCCCCAATGGCCGTTATTGAAATCTCATTTGCAGAGTTCAATAGGTGAAGCAGAAGCTGCCACATTAGGGTTTGAAGAAATTTTATCCAAAGATCCACTCTCTGTTGAAGCATATCATGGGTTAGTAATGGCGGCGTCGCAATCGGAAACTGGAGAGTTACAGAATGTGTTGAAGAGAATTGAGAATGCAATGGAGAAATGTAAGAAGGAGAAGAATAAGAAAGAAGATGTAAGAGATTTTAGATTGTTGATTGCTCAAGTTAGAGTGATTGAAGGGAATTATGACGAAGCGTTGATTGTGTATCAAGAGCTTGTTAAAGAGGAGCCTAGAGATTTTAGACCTTATTTATGTCAAGGTATTATTTATACTTTGTTGAGGAAAACAGAGGAAGCTGCAAAATCATTTGAGAAGTATCAGAAATTGGTTCCGAAAGATCATCCTTATCATCGGTATTTCGAGGATAACATGATGGCTACTAAGGTTTTCTCACAAATAGCTGATAGTCAGACTAGTTGAACCAGAGATATGGAGCGTCATTCGGGAAATTGAGGTTGGTAAGACCTTTTCAGATGCTTTATGTTTCTGTTCTTTAAATGAAGTTTTGCAAACTTAGCAAGTGATGAATATATATGAGACATTAGGAACACTTATTATCGGAAATTTTTATGGCAACTTGAACCTTGTTCACATTAGATTGTTTGATGTTGTTATTCCTGTTTTTTCTTTGTTGATGATGAGAAGGAATTTTTTGCCTAATAGGAATAGGATTGAAATAAACTTAGCTTTATCCTTTATGCTTCCTTTATGTATTATATTCTGTTTAATCTATAATGGTGGTGGTAGTTTTGAGTGCGGCAATGATTCTCATTTAGTGTAACAACTGAAAACTGAAAAATACATAATCCTGTGAAGGTATGCTACTTTGTCTTACCTTCCAGAAGCACCAACGTTTGAAGTTTTCTTGATTGAACTAGTTTTATGTAGTTCTCAACTTCTCATTTCGAGTTCATTTTTTTGTTCTTGCTGTCAGTAGTTCCTCTATAAGGTTAGATATATACATAGAGAAATAAACAGACAAGCAAAGAGATCCAGGTCCCAGGCACAGTGCCATGTGCGTTGATCGGAGTAATAGTGCTTAACCTATTTTTTTATGCGGTTGTCTTCATTTATTCTTTGTTGGTTCTGTTTGGGACTGTCTTTGCCTTCAAAAATCGAGTAGGATGTAGACTCCCACCTAGTCTGATAGGATTACTGATCATTGGACATGTGCACCTCATAGATATTGTCCCTTATGATCTATTCACAAAATCGCAATCCAATACGGTCCTTTGATCCATCTTCCTCTAGGTTCTGTTCCATGCATATCATAGTTCCCTCTCCTGAATTAGCCAAATAGTGTCTTATGACCAATGAACTGACCTTTATTTCACGTCCTGTAACCATCGCCATTGTTTACCTCTCTTACTACTCTGCTGGCTTTGCTTTCACTTCTTTCGGAACTGTCTAGAGTTTTATGTTTTATGAAGAAAGTAGTAATGTCAGAGCTCCTCGGTGGCTAGGTTCTTAAGAAACATTGCCACATTCGATAAGAATTCAGAGCTTAGTTCAGCTGTCAATGAAGAAATCAATCAATGGGGAAATAGTTAATGTTTCAAAAGAACTCGTGAAGCTTTCGAATAACTTAATTACTCAAATGATGCTTGGTATTAAGTATTCTTCAAGTAAAGAGAGGGGAAAGGAAGTTTATTTTCTGATTAGGGAGGTCACAGAGATTTCTGGTCAGTTCAATGTCTCAGATATTTTTGGCTTTTTACGAAACCTAGATTTACAAGGGTTTCTTAAAAAATCTACTGATATAAGAAGCAGATATCATATTTTGCATGAAAGAATCATCAAGGAGCGCGAAGAAGTAAGAAGCAAGGCGAATAGTGAGGGCGGTAATAAGATGGTGAAAGATTTTTTGGATATCTTACTTGATGCATCCAAAAATATGAACTCAGAGGTCAAACTTACCAGAGATCATGTTAAGGCCTCCCTGCCTTATGGATTCCTAGATATGCTTCTCATACTCCGTAAAATTTGTTGTTTTTTTAGTGCTAACCTCTGCAGTCATTTTAGTACATAACGGGGCTAGTTGCTATTGGACTTGGCCATGCTTAAGTAAGTTAGCTGTTAGCTGTTCTATGAAGAGGTATAGATTCACTTGTTCAGAGTTTAATCACATATTCTCTCCCTAAATTGTGTGGTTGATTAGGATATGATGATGGTTGGGACAGACACATCAGCTGGTTCTACTGAATGAGCGCTAGGGGAGCTCATTAATCATCCCCTGGTTCACAAATTTGCTTCAGAAAGCTAGGAAAGAAATAGATTCGTTTGTGGGTAGGAATGTTAGGTTGGTGGATGAATCTGATCTTCCATATCTTCAATCGATCTTTAAAGAAGTGTTTTGTCTTCACGCTCCTGCATCCATGATTGCTGGAGAATCCACCCAAGATTTCATTATAGGAGGCTGTAGTATTCCAGTTAAAACTAGGTTGTTTGTGAATGTGTGGTCTATCAATAGGAATCCCAAGTACTGGAAAAACCAGTTGGAATTTCAACCAGAAAGGTTTATAATACCTGAAGGTGTTGATGGAAAAAGTGATCAGTATTAAACAAATAGAGTGGATAAGGATGTTAGGTGGCAGCGTTTTGAATTTCTGACAGTTGGTATTGTGAGGAGAATGTGTCACTGGTATTTGGTTATCTTTACTAGAAAGAGCAGCAGTATTGGCTGCTATGATACATTGCTTGGATTTGGAGGTAGTTAGCAGTAGTTTTTTTTTTTGAAGCAATAGTTAGCAGTAATAGCAGCAAAGTAGTTGATATGACTGAAACGTCCTGTATTGATTGTTCCCATGGCAAATCCTATCGTACTTGACGTGGATTAATAATACCGACTTATCAATGTTTTTAACGATATGCACCCCTGTAAAATTTTATCCTGCTTGGTGTTATTTTTTTCCATTTTCTGTGGATTGCAAGTTTCTCGGATATTGGAAGTTTGTATTGGTGCATTCTGCCTATACATAAGGGCAAATTAAGGCCTAGTTTGGTATTGATGCGGCTTTTACAAAAGCATTTTTCTGCTGTGCGTTGTGCCGTGCTGTGAGAAAAAGTTAGACGTTTGGTTAAATATTAATTAAAGTTAAGAACCCTTCTGAGAATTTCCGATCATAAGCCCATGAGATTAAGCATATCAGCCAAAAAATTCCAGTTTACCAGATCATAAGCCTTCGCCATATCCAATATCAAAGCAAAATGACCATCCGAGGCCGCAGAATTATTCATGGAATGTAGAAGTTCTTTAGCAATGACAATGTGTCCATAATTTGTCGTCCCGGAACAAAAGCAGTTTGTGACCAAGATATAAATCCATCTAGAAAGGGTTTGATTCTATTAGATAATAATTTCTCCACTACTTTATACAATACATTGGTCTGTAATCACTTGGACTAGCTGGATTTTTTATTTTTGGAATCAATGATATACGTGTTATGGAAACTCAGCATATTGAAAGATGACTTTATTAATCTCACAACATCATTTGATAGAATGGACCAACATTTTTTTATAGAAGATAGGAGAATACCCATCTGGACCCGGAGAAGTATAAGATCCCATCTTAACAAGAGCACCCTAAATATCTTCTTCTGTTGGAATTTTAGCAATCTCTTGATTTTCCTGATCGGATATTTGGAAAATAGAAGCATCGATTAACCTTGGTAATGATTCAACAGGTGGTTGTTTAAACAAATCTTCAACGTGATGAACCAATTCCTTAACGATTTCATCCTGGTGAGAAATCCAAGTTGAATTCTCTTTCTGAATATGGCTTATAATATTTCTTCTTCTGCGCTATTGAACATACATATGAAAATGCCGTGTATTCCTATCTCCATCTTTTGCCCACTGTTGCTTCATCCTTTGATCCCAATAGGTAGCCTCCATAACCAGATACTCATTCAATTGAGCAGTTATCTCCATTTCCTGCTGAAGCACTGAAACTGATGGTGGTTTAGATTGGATTCTTAGCAATTTGGTTTTAAGAAAAGTAATCTTATGCCTAGCTAACACAACTAATTTTAGTTTTGCTCCAATGTTGTAAGAAAGACCCCAATTTTTGCAGTTTATCATGAATTGTAGAGACCAGCACTCTTCGACCTTCTTCAAGAAATCTAGATGTGATATCCAATATGCTTCAAATTTGTAATGCGGTGCTGCTATTGGAATGTTCTTGCCATATTTAATATTATTGGGGCATGATCACTTGCCCATCTGGGTAGATGCAGAACACCCAATTATGAAAAGAAACATACCATTCAGGAGAAGCCATTACTCTATCAAGACGTTGTCGAATCAATTCATCCGAACTTCGACCATTACTCCAAGTGTAAGCCGGACCACTAAATCCTAAATCAATCAAATGATTGTGATGAATAAAGGAATTGAAATAAGAAATAGTAGAACCAATCACGGGTAGACCTCCACACTTATCTTGAGTTGAAGAGATAGCATTGAAATTCCCTATAAAACTGTTTGAAGTGTATGGGCTTCCAACTCAAAATCAATTGGCAATGAGTGGAGTGGCTCCACACCTTATATATTAAGATCTAGGCTAAGGAGTTAGCTATGTGGGACTATCTTATAGTTTCTCCAACATGCCCCCCTCCACGTGTAAGGCGGAGATTAAGTCACTACGACGTGGATCTCTGTACGGGTGGACGGACAATCCTTTGGATCTACTTCTCATTCCACTCTCATACGGGCCTAGCTGTGATACCATGTTTGAAGTGTGTGGGCTTCCAAATCAAAGCCAATTAATTTTGAGTTGGAAGCCCACACACTTCAAACAAAAACACTTACAACCTTGAAGTTGTTGAACCTAAGAAGACAAATTCTCCCAGAAAACTGCTCCGTCCGAGAATCTTGGTGGTCCGTATAAACAAAAAAGATGCCACGAGGGTCTTGAGCCGTCATTGTGAACAACAACATGAATGAAATTAGTAGAAGAAGATATTATCTCCAAATTAACAGAATTCTTCCATAATAACCAAAGACCACCACTTCTGCCAATTGAACTTACAACATAGGAATTATCAAAACCAATTTAATTAACTCTTGTCTCTGAAGCTACATTAGATAATTTAGTTTCTCATAAGAAAACCACCGATGGATTGGTACACCTAAGGAACGAGTGTAGCGCACGAATTGTTGGGTTGTTCCCTAATCCCCAAAAAATACCATGAAAAAATTAACATTTATCATGCGGCCTTTTAGGGATTGACACTGCACCACTTCCATTCGATGAACTAGAACCATTCTTCTTAGCATACTTCGATCTTGGGGAATTGTTGATAATGTATGAATCATCCTGGAATCCTTTTTGTGCTCTGCTATCGTAAGGACGTTCAAAACCAAGAGGCTTGAGTATGCCTGAATTACGGGCCATATTCTTCCAATCTGCATGACTCTTTACGCCCAAAGATGGGGGTTTGGTAATAACCTTTTTTGGAGGATATGGAATTGCGATAGTCAGTTGTTTACCTCTCCCAGAGACCAAACGGCTATAGTTTTCTCTGTGAAGACATAATTCAGAATTAAAAATATTTCTTTCAATCGATATATCAGCAACATGAATTTCCGATCTGAGAATTCGGGTCATAGAGTAATCTTATCTAACATTCTGAGAAGAACCCTCCTGTTGCGACACCAAACCTGGCTGCTATCTTTTCCTTATTTAGATTTACTTTATTTACTGCATAGCTTTCCTAGTTTGAATAGAACTTCTTTTATTTGCATTACTTGCTCAACGGGAAATTTCGTAGTTATAAATACAATACTCGAGTCTGTATGAATGACACAACTTAATCAATACAACTCAGTTTATTTATTTCTTCTTCTTCTCTTAATCTTTTAAGAAGAGGTGGCTAACCCCCAACTCAAAGGGTTTTATCTAGGGTTCTTTACCTATTTCCTGTGTTCTAACTAGTCTTTTGTTCAAGGACCCTAACACATGGTTCAAAGCAGGATTTGATCAATCCCTAAATTTTACCAATTTTGTTTCTTTAGAGATGTCTTATCTAGAGAATCTAAAACTTGTTCAAGATAGCTTTGTGAATGCTGGTCAAAAACTTGATACTCTTGTCACCACCATCAACAAAAATCATGTTCACGATAAAGAAGCTCGCGACAGGAAGAAAGCTGAAGACAAACAACTGCGTGAAGCGGATCGTGCAACTAGGAAATTGGACTTATCTGAACATAAAACAAAGCTGTCAAACACTCTTACAACAGATGTCACAACAACCTTACATCATTGGAAAACTCCTTACATGCAGTGTTTAAAGAACTTATTCCTATGATTAATCAACTTCATGGTGATGCTCCTCCACCACCTCCACCACCTCCTCCTCCTCCTGGTGGTAATGCAGTTAATATTCGATATGGATCAATTAGCTTGACGTTTCCAACTTTTGATGGTGATGATCCTGATGGTTGGATTTTTAATGTCGATCAATATTTTAGTCTGCACGAAGTAGCTGAAAATTTGAAAATCACTCTTGCTTCCGCTCATCTTAAAGGTGATGCCAATGATTGGTTTCGCTGGAAAAAGACAAGTACCAGTGTGACAACATGGGTAGAATTTTGTGATCTTGTCCGTTCTCGTTTATCTCCTACAAAATTTGTTGATGCTCGAATGGCAATTAGCACGATTAAACAAAAAGGTACGGTTCGTGATCACATACCTAAATTTTAACGCAATTTTGTCACAGATTTTCCTAAAGACCACTTAGTCAATTTTTTTATCCATTCTTTTAAACCGGATATTGGCTCTGTGGTTAAATTGCTGGAACTACAAATTTTAGTTGCAACTTTTAAAAAGGCAATAAATCAGGAAGATGTCTTATTAGCAGCAAAACAACCTTACCGTCCTCCTCAGCTAAGATCTTCAACCAATCCTTCACCTAATCAATTTAAAAGAAATACCTTACCTCCTGGAGCTAAAAGACTTACTTGGGAAGAAAAAAAATAGAAGAAGGATAAGGGTCTTTGCTTTAATTGTGATCAATTGTTTGCTCATGGTCACTTGTGCTTAAAACCGAGATTATTGATATTAGATGGAGCTTCAGAAATGGTTGAATTGGATACAGAAATTGTACATGAAGAAACTATAATGATTCCTGAAGATGAAACTGAAGATACTATATCATTACATTCTCTTATGGGTTCTTCTTTTCCTAGACCTATGCGAGTTAATGGTTTTTCTAAAGCTCAACCTCTTACAATTCTGATTGATTCGGGTTCAACCCATAATTTTCTTCATCACGCATTAGCTAAATGATGTGGTTATTATTTTCAAGCTAAAGATAATGCACTATGTGTCACTGTTGGTGATGGTGGTCAGTTAACTACATTGGGTACTTGCTTCAATGTTCCAATTCGAATGCAAGATTATAATTTTTCTATTGACTTTTATATCTTACCCATTAGTGGTTGGGATGCTGTGTTAGGAGTTCAATGGTTGCGAACTTTGGGACAGATTTCTTAGGATTTCTTGGGATTTTGACAATGGTTGCGAGCCTCTTCCAGTACATGCAGATGTTTGGATAGATATCTCAATGGATTTTATTGATAGATTCCCACAATCTTATCATAAGACTTCCATATTGGTGGTTGTTGATAGTTTGTCGAAATATGCCCACTTTATAGCTCTTGTGCATCCATACTCGGCTGCTTCTATTGCTGATATCTTTGTTCAAGAAGTTGTTCGTCTACATGGAATGCCAAGAACAATAATCATCGATCGTGATCCAATCTTTATGAGCAATTTTGGAAGCATATTTTGCTTTACAAAATACACAATTATGTCGCAGCTCGGCTTGTCATCCACAGACAGATGGACAAACAGAGGTGACCAATCGAAATCCTGAGTGTTATTTACGCTGTTTTTCTAGCATTAAACCTTCTGAATGGAGCAAATGGTTGCCTTGGGCAGAATGGTGGTGTAATACCAGCTATCACCCAGCTATCAATATGTCACCTTATGAAGCTTTGTACACTAGAGTTCCACCAACTATTTCGAGCTATAAACCTCTAACCATAACTGTTCATGCTGTTGATCTTAATTTGAGAGCTAGAGATCAAACACTCAAGCTCCTTAAATTACATCTTCAAGATGCTCAAGCTAGAAAATCTTTTGCTGAAAAACATCGTACTGAGAGATGTTTTGTAGTAAATGATTGGGTATTTCTTCCCCTGCAACCCTAAACCCTATATACAATTGACAGTGGCAAACCAACCATATTCTAAACTTTCTCCTTGTTTTTATGGACCTTTTAAAGTTCTGGAAAAAATAGGAGAAGTTGCATATAAGTTACAGTTACCTGCTGAGAGACGTATTAATCCAGGTTTTCATGTTTCACAATGGAAATTAAAACTTGGATCTGCTGTCACTGCGGAAGCAGTTTTGTCTACAATATTTGATTATGAGAAATGAGAACGTGAAGCTATCCTCAAAAAGAAGATGTTCAAAAAAGGAAATCAAGCTGGAATTAAATGGCTTATACAATGGAAGGATCACTCAAAGGAAGACGCAACATGGGAAGATGCAGATGATATTCTCTTTCGTTTTCCAGAAATTGAGGCTTGAGGACAAGTCATTTTTCAAGCGGGATAGAATGTTACGACACCAAACCTGCCTGCTATCTTTTCCTTATTTAGATTTACTTTATTTACTGCATAGCTTTGCTAGTTTTAGTAGAACTTCTTTTATTTGCATTACTTGCTCAACAGGCAATTCCGTAGGTATAAATACAATGCTAGAGTTGTACGAAGGACACAACTTATTCAATACAACTCAGTTTAATTATTTCTTCTTCTCTTAATCTTCTAAGCAGAGGTGGCTAATCCCCAACTTAAAGGGTTTTATCTAGGGTTTTTTACCTATTTCCTGTGTTCTAACTAGTGTTTTGGTCAAGGACCCTAACACCTCCTCAAATAATGAAGAAAACTGGTCTGAATTGTGCGATCCCCTGAAATCCCCTATTTTAGACTTTCCCCTCGAATCATGAGTATTATAGTAGGATAGTTATTTATCTGACTATAAGACATCTGAGTGCTTCGTTTATCTGGTTGGTTATACAACGCATCGGCCACCACAAATATATCGTTATACACCGGTATCTCCTGTTCTGCAAATCTACCAGAAGCATTTATAGTATGCTTATAAGTTGGTTATAATAATTCTAACGTTTCTGCATGGAGATTTTTAGGATAGTTGTTGTAGATATAATTTTTGAAGAAACTGGATTTGGGGCACAACTTCATCCATTGACCTATTAAACCACAAAATAAGTAAAACCCGGGTAGACGTTCATAGTGCAATTCAACAGCATAGTATGGTTTTCCAGGAAGGGGGAACGGAATGGCTTATGGAAATGGATGATTCATTGCGACATGGGTTCAAGTTTTTGCAAATTTTTCCCAAGAAGTACATTCATAAGTTGCAATAGGTCTAGTAACACCAATCTGAGATATTAGAACGTACACATATAGAGAGCAGAGATTCTCTACAGGTGAGCCATGAATTTGGATACCTTACTCAACGGTTTCAAACTTGTAATCCTCTGGTCGCTTATTTGGGATACATCTCTCAAAAGCATAGAGATCATCTTTGATGATCCAAGGTATTCCCTCAATAATCATAGTAGCATCTGCCTGGGATTCAAACTTGATGATATATATGTTATCAGTAAAGACGGAAATGTCGAAAACCTGAGTAGTTTTCCAAATTTTTTGCAATGTTTCTCTGACTACATAGACAGAAAATGACTTGAGGGAAATAATTTCAGTATAAGACAATTCTGATGTCTCAATTTTGTTCCTTGGAAATTGGTATTGATATTGACGGTAGCATTTGATGATTCTTGGGAAAGTAGGTTTGCAAATTGATCCAGAAGATCAGACGAAGATGGATTGGAAGGTAGATGATGATCATTGAAGTCTTCAGAAGACATGTTGAATGGAAAGATAAGGACAGTTAAGAGCATGAAATCCTTAACGGCTATTAAAGTGGTTAACACAGTAACCTATCAGGGAAGCAGTTTTAAGCAGTCTGAGTTTCAGTTTTGAAAAAAGAATCAGATAAAATATGAATCTATGTGTTAAGAAGAGAACCCCCCTCCCCTCCTTTTTGTTTTTTCCTTGAAACAATATTTTGAATGATAGTAAAGAAAACCAGATAATACTATTATAATAAAGATTCACCAATGATTGGTTTTAATGATGTTTAAACAAAGAAAAGGAGATAACTACTGTAATGATAGAGGACAAGTAATGAATCAATGGAAGTTTTCAGAAAAAAGAGAGAAAGTTGCAGAGAAGAGGATACATCCAAACCGTACGAATTCAGTTCTTTTCCGTTTCAAATATGCGCAGCGTGGGACGGATGTGTAAATATTTCTTCACTCGGCCTCAGCCGCAATAGCCTCAACAGAGATCACTCACCGGAGATACTATAAACCAGCAGACCGATTGGCACTCTTGAACCAATGCTCCAAATAAAGAATGTCGCTCAACCAAACGAGATGGACTATCAAATTCCTTTGCATGTCCTGCTCGAGTATTAAACATAGATTAGGCTTTATATATCTCAAGGTAAGAAACTTTTACCAGAAATAAATCATATCGGATACCAGAGATAGATTTAGACTGAGCGGTGGGAGAGAAACATACCTGCATCTATTACTAAAACTCTGTCACAGTCCATGACAGTCGGTATTCTATGAGCAATGCTAATGATGGTACAAGCACCGAAGTCTTCTCGTATGATTCTTTGAATAACACCATCAGTTTGTGAATCAACAGACGCCGTAGCTTCATCCATAAACAAAATCCTGCTTTTCTTTAGCATTACTCTTCCAAGACAGAGCAACTGCCTTTGTCCCACACTCCAATTATCTCCACTATCAACCACTAAGAGAAGGAAATAAAGCAGTCCCGAATATCATGAGTAATGAGGGATTGCAACTGAGGAGATCAATGAACAAACAAATAACATCCAATATCTGAAAATGGTTACCTAAGGAGTCAAGTTTATCGGGTTTTGCAGTCACCACATCTTTTAGTTGGCAGCGCTCAAGGCTCTGTACACAGGTAAGATAAAACCTAGATTTAACATTTGAGGACTGCACAAACTTAAACCAAGTAGCAAATTACTGAGATTGAAAATCAATAGTTTTTCGTAGGAATTACCTTCCATATTTGGTGTAGAATGTTAGTACTAGAAATCACACAATGTATAAAACTTCTCAAAGGAAGAGTTTTCTTTTCTTTAAAATCTGCTTTTCTTCCTTACAAACGTGGCCATATATATGCCTTATGGAATATGCCAATATCTTTTATGATTAATGCTAATAAAGAGGAAATCCTAATAAATATGATATCATGCAAATACTTGCAAGATATCCCTTATTTCCTAACAAAATAACAAATAGGAAAATATTCATACATGGCTAACGGATATTCTTTCGTCGATCCCTTCCTTCCAAGTATGGTTCTGCCATATCTTGCACTACATCATTCTCCCCGGGAAAGAGGAAATTCGCCCCCGAATTAGGCAGGGTAGAAAAATCATCATCAAACAAGTCGCCGTTGTAGGGAATGAGATGACGTACATTGAACACACCAGCAGTATGAATACGACTGGGAAGTCGCAGACGGTAAGCATTAGGATTGATCTTCTCAATAATTTCAAAAGGACCAATCTTGCGAGGGCCCAATTTGTTGTATGTGCCCGTAGAGAAACGTTCCTTAATGAGTACAGCCCAAACGAAATCACCTACCTCAAATTCAACGTGACGACGATGCTTATCGGCGGCCGTTTTGTACTTCGTAGAGGACGCCACCAAGTTTTGAGCAGCATCGGCATGTATCTGTTGTAAGTGATGCACCAACTCATCATCAGTGGCATGCACTCGTTGTAAATCTGGCACAGGCGCAAGATCAAGGGGTGAACGCGGATTAAATCCACAGACCACTTGGAAAGGGCTAAACCCGGTGCTCTTATGAATGGCTCTGTTGAAGGCAAATTCTGCTTGAAACAAATGCCTGTCCCATTGTTTAGTGTGAGAACCCACCAGGCTGCGAAGTATGTTCCCCAGAGATCGGTTAACAACCTCTGTCTGCCCATCCGTTTGAGGGTGATAAGCACTGCTGAATTTCAACTCCGTACGCAATAATTTCCAAAGAGACCTCCAGAAATGACTAAGAAATTTAGAATCACGGTCCGATACAATGGATTCTGGGAGACCATGAAGACGATACACGTGTTGGAAAAACAAAAATGCCACATGAACCGCATCCGTAGTTTTTTTGCAAGCTATAAAGTGCGCCATTTTGGAAAATCTGTCAACTACGACAAAAACAGAATCCATTCCATGTTGAGTGCGAGGCAAACCCACAACAAAGTCCATACTAATATCAGTCCAAGGCTTAGACGGAATTGGTAATGGCATATAAAGACCAGCATTTGTCGAAGAACCTTTAGATACCTGACAGATATGACAACGAGAAACGAAACGTTGTACCTCTTTAAACAAGCGCGGCCAAAAGTATGATGTTGAAACCAACTGGAAGGTCTTGTCACGACCAAAGTGACCCTCGTTATGCAGTTCTTGAACGATACGTAAACGCCAACTACAGTCTGGAATGCAAAGTCGAGTTCCCTTGAAGAGAAAACCATCCAACATCGTGAACTGGGCACTGTTGCCAGCATGCACAGCGTCCAGAATTGAGCCAAAATAGGGGTCAGTCTTGTACAAATCAGCAAACGACTCCAAACCTAAGACCTCCGTCCGTAGTGACGTTAGCAGACTTCGTCGACGACTAAGACCATCAGCCACACGGTTCTGAGTGCCAGCCTTGTGTTTGAGGACAAATGTGAAATCCTGTAGATAATTAGCCCATTTAACTTGTCGTGCATTCATCTTGTCTTGATTGCCGATGTGCTTGAGAGCATCATGGTCAGTAAACAATACAAATTCAGAATGAATCAAATAATGACGCCAGTGCTTTAGGGTTTGGATGATGGCATAAAACTCTAGTTCATACGTGCTGTAATTTCGCTTAGCTCCATTTAATTTCTCACTAAAAAATGCGATCGGTTTACTGGTTGGCTGAGGACTGCACCTATACCAACCTTAGAGGCGTCTGTATGAACCTCAAATGGTAAAGAAAAATTTGGTAAGACATATAGGGGCAGAACAAAGCTTCTCCTTCAGCAAGATGAAGCTTGCTGTAGCTGCGTCTGTCCAAGAAAACTTGCCATTCTTCATGCAGTCGGTGATTGCTGCTGCAATAGTGCTAAAGTGGGGAATAAACCTTCTATAAAAGGACGCGAACCCATGAAAACTCCTGGCCTCATGGATTGTTTGCGGACAAGGCCAAGTACGCACAGCATCAACCTTCGATTCATCCACGGAAATACCATCCTTGGATATGACGTATCCAAGAAACAAAATGCGATCTGTACCGAAGACACACTTCTTTGTAGCGGCAAAGAAATTTTGCTGGCGTAAGACTACTAAGACCTCACGAAGATGACGCAAGTGCATATCCAAGTTAGTACTATAAACCAAAATGTCATCGAAATAAACGACCACAAACTTACCCAAGAATGGTTTTAATACTTCATTCATGACACGCATAAACGTACTTGGAGCATTGGAGAGACCAAACGGCATCACCAACCATTCATAAAGTCCTTCCCTAGTTTTAAAAGCGGTCTTCCACTCATCTCCAGGCCGTATACGAATCTGATGGTAGCCACTACGCAAATCCAATTTGCTAAAAATCGTAGCACCATGAAGCTGGTCCAGGATATCATCCAGACGAGGGATGGGAAAACGATACTTCACCGTAATCTTATTAATAGCACGACTGTCCACACACATGCGCCATGAACCGTCCTTCTTAGGAATGAGCAACGCCGGAACTGCACAAGGACTAAGACTCTCCCTGATGAGACCCTTGGCTAATAACTCCCCTACCTGACGTTGTAGTTCCTCGTGTTCTCTTGGGCTCATACGGTAATGAGCTCGATTAGGAAGAACCGATCCTGGTACTAAGTCTATCCGGTGCTGAATAGCTCGAGATGGAGGCAACCCCTCCGGAAGGTCAACAGGAAAAATGTCGCAAAGTCCGATAATACTCCCTGGATACATGACGGAACCTCCACAGCCGTCGGCAGATGCAAGAGAAAGACCACACAAGATGAACAATACCCTCATCTATCATCTCGGTCTCAAACGTACGCCAAGACAGAAAATTGGAAGCCAGATTAGAGAGTGGTTTGTGCACAGTTCCTTGGCAGGTACTAACGTGATGCGAGTCGATTTGAACAAGAATGAATATGTGTTTAGTTTACCATCGTGAATTACCTCCCTGTCGTATTGCCAAGGTCGTCCCAATAGCAGATGACAAGCATCCATAACCACGACATCACACCACAAAGCATCTTCGTATACAGAACCAATGGAAAACTTCACAAGACAACGTTTGGAAATAGTTACCTCCGAACCTTTACTCAGCCAGTGAAGAGAGTACGGACTAGGATGTTTCTCTGTTGATAACTTGAGCTTTCTCACAGCTCTTCAGACACCACGTTCTCACAGCTCCTGAGTCAATGATCATTCGACAGACTTTCCTTCTATGGTGCACGTTGTCTGGAAGATGTTCTTTCTGAGCCATGACTCGTCAGTGTCAACCTTCGGCGTCAGGAACGATGGTCGAGAAATCATCAAGCAGTCACCTTGGTCCCCTGGCAGAAATACTTCATCGAACTCAGTTGATGTCTCCTCCGCATCAGCAAAGACATCATCAGCAGCAGTCGGTCTCTACAAGTAAAGCTTTGCCAGGTCGACCAGCCTTACGACAATCGTTGCCAAGTGACCAGGATCACCACATCGGTAGCATTTAGGACCAGGCCTCTGAGACGTACTAACATTCTGTTGAGCGGAAGCAATCTGTGAAGGAGTAATAGTAGGACGGCCAACAGCTGCTCTAATTGACTTACGGGATAATTGTTTTTCCAAACGCAGAGCTCGTTGGTGAACCTCAGACACAGAAAAATAATCAAACATATTTAGTGTGTCTGGAAAGTCTCACGCAGACCACCTATATAGCGGGAGACAAGCTGATCATCGGTGTCTGTAATACCTGACCGAGTGACCAAATCATAGAACTCTTTCGTATATTCATCAATGGATCGAAAACCCTGACGAAGGTTTTGTAAACGAATATACAGTTCTCTGGTATAGTTAAATGGCAAAAAGGCTGAACGCATACACTTTTCAAGCCTTGCCCAGGAAGAAATAGGAGTTTTACCTTTTTGAATCCGGGAAGCTTTCAGTTGACGCCACCAAACAGCAGCCCTACCCCGAAAGCGTGTAGCCACAAGCGGAACCACTCGATCATCAGGAACCCTCTTAAATTCCAGAACTTCCTCCACAGTAGAAAACCAGTCGATACAATCCTCTGGTGTCAACCCGCTACCATGAAACTCAGGAATTTCGATGCGGAATGATGATTCCCAACTCCTAGATTCACGCTCACGCCCAGCAAAAGGGTTATCAGTATCATTATCGTCATCTTCATCAGATGAATTGGACTCATCAGTAGGAGGATGACGGCGCTCATGTCGTTGTAACAGGGTTGCTACCTGACCGGCGAGCTGCTCAACCGTGCGTGATAGTTCATCGTATCTCGTTCTCTCCATTACCTCCTCAACCAAAGCTTCGCGAGGACCACCCTGACCTCTACCACGAACCATGTTGGAAGGATCGATACCCAGTTTCTGAATACCAAATGGTGTAGAATGTTAGTACTAGAAATCACACAATGTATAAAACTTCTCAAAGGAAGAGTTTTCTTTTCTTTAAAATCTGCTTTTCTTCCTTACAAACGTGGCCATATATAGGCCTTATGGAATATGCCAATATCTTTTATGATTAATGCTAATAAAGAGGAAATCCTAATAAATATGATATCATGCAAATACTTGCAAGATATCCCTTATTTCCTAACAAAATAACAAATAGGAAAATATTCATACATGGCTAACGGATATTCTTTCGTCGATCCCTTCCTTCCAAGTATGATTCTGCCATATCTTGCACTACATCAATATTTCATCATCTGACTATTTTCCAACTGGATCAATATTACTTCTGACTGTTCCTTCGAAAAGAACTGGTTCTTGAGGAATGATCCCATAACGGGACCTGAGATCATGAAGACCCAACTTGCAAACGTCGATCCCGTCAATGATAATTGTTCCTCCCGCAGGTTCCATCACTGTAGAGAAAGCCTGGATCAACGTTGATTTCCCGCTACCCGTTCTACCAACAACACCAACTTTCTCTCCCCCTTGAATGCTAAGAGTGATCCCTTTGAGAATAAGAGGAGTATTTGGGGAATAAGAGGAGTACTAGGCCTAACATAATCAACAATTTTTCCAACTAAATAATTTCAGTCATGTTACCTGCAATTGCTTGAGATGTACACTGCCACGAGTAGGCCATTCAGGGGGAGCTTTGTTGTCTTCGATAACCCATGCTGATTCAGATGGAATATTGATGAACTGTTTTACTCTCTCCAAAGAAACCATTCTGTTCTCCAGAAAGCAACTAATCCATACCGAAAAAAACAAAACAGAATTGAGAGACAATCCCTAGGAGAGTGATAAGCCAACATATTCTGTATCAGGAAATAGTTAGAAGTCAGTTTCACTTGATGACAGAGTCCGAGAGGGATAGAGAACCAGTAGATATGTGAATTATGTACCAGGTTTTATAATGTTGCTAGGAAGCATGATCATAAACAAAGCAGAAGTGAAGAGAAATACACTTCCGATCAATTCTAAACGGAATCCCAGCCACGAGTTTGCTGCCTTATTGTGAAAATCCATACGTAAATTTGCATCAACTCTTTCAACGTTTTCCTGACAGAATATTTCTTGCTTACTGAAGCACCGGATGGTCATACAACCAGCAACACTTTCAGAAAAGTGTTGGATAACAGGAGCTTTGGTGATGGAGTCAAGACGTGTCAATTCACGAGATGATGCCAGAAAGTATCCCTGCGTAACCAAATGATTCAGGCCGATAAATCAAAAATGAACTCCCTTACATTCACTGTCCAAATGGAATTATATTCGGAAATTCAATCAATGAAAAATGGAATACGTACCCGATACCAAAAATTGGTTAACCCTAGTGGTACTATGAGGAATATAGTTGGCCAAGCAACCTCACATATTACAATGACGATGCTGAGAACAGTGATGTACATCGCAATAGTCAATCCGAGGTAAAATGGAATGAAGAGATCAATGTTGGTTTGATCTGAGGAAGCCTGAAAGAAATACCAAAATATGTCAGATCTCTGAGAAAGAGAGAGAGAGAGAGAGAGAGAGAGAGAGAGAGAGAGAGAGAGGAGAGAGAGAGAGAGGGAGAGAGAGAGAGAGAGAGAGAGAGAGAGAGATATGAATCTTACCCACTTAGAACTCGTCCAGAAGGAGTTGTATCAAAGAATGACATTGGGGCATGTAGGATACTATTAAGTATTCGTGAGAAGAAAACTTGAGAAGTCTTCAGAAACGCGAATGCTGTTAGAAAAGCTCTTATAAACACCAAAACGCAAGTAACAACAACAATGAACGCATAGACCTTGATAAAGGTGGAAGGATTAAAAGAAGACGCGTTTTTTTCTCCGGTTTCATAAGCTAACCAGTAATCAGAAGCCATCACAGAAGATTGCCACAAGAGAGAAAAGAACAACACTGCTAATATACCCGACCATCCATAAGCTTCAGTGCAGAAAATCTTGTAAACTCCCAAACTAACTCGCCCTGTTTCTCATTGTTCGTCTTCGACAAGTTTCGATGATGTCTTTTGGGATTCGGGTTGGTCACTAATTGAGCCATTTTCGTTAGTACGGTAATCTCCGTAAGCTTCTCTTTGAGATATTGATGGTTCTAGATCCTCAGAATCTGGATTGCTATTTTCGACTAGCTCCATGGATGTTTCATGAGCAGCGACTAAAGTACTGAAAGCCAAACCAGAACTTAGAAGCTCGTTATATTTCCCTGATTGAACTATCATCCCGTCTCGCATAATCTGTCTGCAATGCGGTGGCGTACAACCGTTAGGAAACACAGAATCTGGACCTTAATTAACCTCACTAAAAGAAAAGTAAAAAAAAAGAAACTTACCATTATGAGATCAGCATTATGCAGAAAATCAACTTGATGAGTTACAAGCAAAATGGTCTTGTTTTTGAGTGCTCATCTGACACATTCCTGTAAAGTCACACCAATGTGAACACACGGACCAACAGGGAAAGATGAGACAGACATAAAGCTATAATTCATTGAAAATAGAGGGTTTAAAATTCAAGGTTGTACATTAGACGGTGTAATCACCTTGAAAATATAAGAACCAGTATGAGCATCAACTGCGCTAAATACATCGTCAAGAAGATAAATATCACAATCTTGATAAACGGCTCTAGCGAGTTGTATTCGTTGTTTCTGACCACCACTAAGATTGATACCTCTTTCACCAATTTCAGTTTGATCACCGAATTCCATCATCTCCAAATCTTTTTCTAAGCAACAACCTCTGATTACTTCTCTGTATCTTGTCATATCCATTGGCAATCCAAACAATATGTTTTCCTGGATAGTCCCATTTTGTATCCACGAGGTTTGGGCCACATACGCTGTTGTTCCACATACTCTCACCTGCATCAGAAAGATCAGAGCACTTAATTTATATAGAAACTCATCATACATAAAAATAAGGCATGCATAAGTGGTTGGATAATTCACTCAAACATAAATTCTATACATAGTCTCCTTTACCAAATTTCCCACAAAGAAAGGATAGCAGACGTTTCCTTAAAAGAAGTGTACAACATAACTAGCGTAAGTGCATTTCTAAATTCGATGGATAAAGAAGATTGGATTATCTTGCGCAACAAGAAATGAAACATGATTGCAACTGTAAAAACTATATTCATAATGGTTAAGGCTGCACACGGTGCGGTTATGGGTAAAACCGTACATACAACGGTTTTCAATTTCAAAACCGTAACCGAACTGTGTTGTCACGGTTCGGTTTTAAAACCGATCTGAGTTGGCTTGGTTATTCTTAACGGTTATACGGTTTTGACCGATTCCACCTGGATTAAAAGAAAAAATAAAATAAAATACCTTCAGTTCCTCTTCCATTAGATAAAAAATCAATCCTGTAACTCTAATTGATGGTTCATTCCAAGACTTAATAGTTCAAATTTCATAACTAATGGAGTCTTAACAGATCTAATTAAACGACACATAGCTTGAATCAGGAGAAGTTTACAATCCATTGTTGGCATGTCTTGACCATGGTCAATTTCATCAACACACAATTATAGAGATACAAATTGAACCTTCAAAACTTCGTAGTCATATAACATCTGTAAAACCCATGCCATGTTAAATAAAGTTGAATCTAACCATAACGATTAGAAATTAAAAAAAAAAGAAAAAACTAGTTTTTTAAGAAACCTAAAATTAATAAACAAAATAATCTTCAATCTTTCAATCAGATCTCCAATCTTTCAAGGTGGTGTTGCTGGTGCCGGTGATGCAGCAGGTGGTGCTGGTTGTAATGGTGGTGTAGCAGGTGGTGTTGGTTGAAAAACAGAAACGAGAAGAAGTAGTCGAAGAAGAAAAATTGGTGATTACGAGAACTGGTGATTGTGATGCTCCTGATCGAGTTGATGGTTGGATAATGGAGAGGTGAACAACTACCGATGATTACAGAGAGGGAGAAGTGAAGAAATGTCGCTGCAAAAGGAGGAGTAAGTTTTAGATTTAGGGTTGGTAAGCATATATATACATGTATTGACGACTAAGATCTAAATAGGTATATAATTGTTAACAAAATAGATATATAACGGTTATTCGGTTATTCGGTTCGGTTAGTGTACGGTTATGGGTAAAATCGTTGGCCGCACTGAAGATTTAATAATTAACAAAATTAAAACCGTGACCGACCGCGGTTACCGTCCTGTGGGCGATTACAGTTCGGTTTCTGTGGAGGCCTACTAATAATGGTAGGTAGTTTGTTTTTCTCTTTTTTATAATATTTAAAATGTTCTTGAAAGGGGTTTAGAATTGGAGTATATGTAGGGCCCATTCTACAAATTCCCATAAATGGATTCTTAAATTGTTATCTAGAGACAAATGAATTGTCAAAAGCAAAAAAAAAAACGCGACCGGCTAAGTCAAAAGTTGACTAACCCAAGTTGACTAACCCTCCTCTAGCTCAACCTAAAATCTAATTATCTATCTAAAATCCCTCCACTTCTTTTATAATTTTTGTTTGGCCCACTAAATATAACCCTATTTTTTTAATGTTTTTTAAGCCCCTGGCCCCTTAATGTTTTTTTTTCTGGCTCCGCCATCCCACCAGAATTATATTCTGAATGAGAAGAGGAAGTGGTGATTAAGAATTTAAGATAGACCTTGGAATGGTGGCGGGGTTGGAAGACTGAGACTGTAGGAGATCACATAGTGGTGAGACTGATAGTAGGAGAGCTCATGGGGGTGATTCACTAATAATCCTTAACTTGTAAGGTAAAACATAATTCCAAGTTCATTAACTTCCTAATGTCCTTTCCTAAAAGCACTAATTCCTACAATCCCAATTTAGATCAAGTACTTCTTTAGCTCCACAACCACCACCAGTAACCATAATAAGAACACAAATGCAAATAAGAGATATTTATTTATGGGTTAGGATCAGTTAACGAAAATGTTTTGACAAAATCAATCAACAAAAATTCTAAACCATGAGATGTTATATATCTGATGGTCCACATATTTGATGACATGTCACTTAATTTTGTTTTAGTGCTTGTTTGGATTAATACTGGGGCAATAATTTAGGGAAGTTAATGGTAACAAAGAATTTTCCTTGACCGATTTTTTTAGGATGAACATGATGTATCAAGATGAAACAAATATAATATTAGCATTTCTGATGGAAAATCTAATTCCAAATATTTTTTTCCACTCAATTGTTTCTTATTATTTCACTAAGATAACATTCTCATTCGAGATAGTATATTGGCAGACATCATGATTTCATAGTTTAGACTCATAGCTATAACAATAATGTTGAATGGAGAGCTAGGGATGGCTCAAATATAGCTTTACTTGAGCTGACCATCTTAAAAGAGAATTGAAAAACTCGAATACAAATCAAATTTTGAGAATCCTCATCTGTCAAACAAAAATATGTATATCTATATAGATCATATTATTTATTAATAAAATTTTGGTCAGGATGGCAAAGATGAATGGACATTAGAAATCCAAGTTTTTTATTTATAAAGAGGATTGAGATGTACAGAAGATCGAGAAGACGACGAACATGAGATTTAGTTGATAACTTGATATTCCAAACTTAATTTTGTACGAGCAAACACACGCCAAAAAGGAATTATGTGCCACATCATCAAAATCATTGGCTATTGGATCTATACAATCTTATGGGTTGGGATCCTATAAGAAAATGGGTTGGGATCCTATAACAAAACAATTTGACAAAATAATTGACAAAACCTTCCAATGACAAAATTATATAGATCCAATGGCCAATGATTTTGATGATGTGGCACATAATTCCTTTTTGGTTTGTGTTTGCTCGTTAAAATTAAGTTTGGAATATCAAGTTATCAACTAAATCTCATGTTCGTCGTCTTCTCTATCTTCTGTACATCTCAATCCTCTTTGTAAATAAAAACTTGGATTTCGAACGTCGATTCATCTTTGCCATCCTAACCAAAATTTTATTAATAAATAACATGATCCATATGTATATATTTTTTTTGACAGATGAAGATTCTCAAAATTTGAGCCATCCCCTGCTCTCCATTCAACAACATTGTTACAATTAGAAGGCGCTATTGGGAAATACTAAAATTAATTGGGGATTGAGGAAAAGGACAAAAACTGGATTTAAATATCAAATCAGGGTCACCTTTGTCTAAGTATTTTATATAATTCCTAACTCCTCACTAATCAGGTTTAATGTCTAATTATAATTAGAAAAAATCTTAAGTATCTGTTAAATGATTAGTGTGTATTTTTATTTGTATTTGGGTGAGTGAGGTGAGAGTAGGAGGGAAAAAGTATTTGAGAGGGAACTTTTTTTGGTGAAAATGGAGGATGATTGTGAAGAGAGAATTGCTGGTAAGAGGTTGAAAATTTGATTTTTTTTCTTTGAATCCACAATTTTTGCTGCTGAAAAATCTCGGTGCCGGCATGGACGTGGTATAAATACAATGCCGGAAGCAGCCATACTGGCTTGGTATTCATACCACGTCCATGTCGGCACCGAGCTTATCTCCAATTTTGAAATTCAAAACCTATTCCGTTTTGAATTTGTTTGCTGGTTTTCAGTCCACTGCCGACACAGTCAGTGAATTCTCGAGCATGCCGGTACTTCTACCGGTATGGTATGTTGCTTGAATTTATTTGCCGGCACATGATGTAAAGTATCCAGAAAATTGATTTTTTTTTCCACTTGACTACCGGCATTGATAGATTTTTATCGAGCATGCCGACATTTAGTTACGGCATTGAATGTTAGTTACCAAGCATGCCGGCACCATTTTGTGGCATGGTCTTCATCAATTCCGGCATGGTCTTCATCACTTACGGCATGGTCTTCATCACTTCCGGCATGGTCTTCATCACTTACGGCATGGTCTTCATCACTTCCGGCATGATCTTCAACAATTCCGGCATGGTCTTCATCACTTCCGGCGATGTAAAAAAAAATTATTTTCGACATGGTCTTTATCACTACCGGCATGGTCTTCATCACTTCCAGCATGATCTTCATCACTACCGGCATGGTCTTCATCTATATCGGCATGGTCTTCATCACTTCCGGCTTGTCTTCATCACTTCCGGCATGGTATTCATCACTTCCGGCATGATCTTCATCATTTCCGGCATGGTCTTCATCACTACCGGCATGGTCTTCATCACTTCCGAATGTTAAAAAAAATCATTTTCAAAGTGAGGAGCCGGCAGAGAAGGAGAAGAGAATTTGAAAGGGAGTGGGAAAAATTTAGAATTTGAAAGGGAGTGGGGAATATTTAGGTTTCAAATCCCTAACCCTAAAAGAGATTAATAAGAGGTGAAGATGGAAATGGAGGATATGATTTTGTTTTTTAATTTTTATTTTGAGGAAGGGTATTTTAGTATATTTCCCCCCAAAAGACACCCCTTAGCAGACACTATTGGTTGGAGGAAGTAATTTATATCCCCACTTAGTTCTCGTATTCCCTAATCGCACGTTCTATAATTATGAGTCTAAACTAAAATCATGATATCTGCCTATATACCATCTCGAATGAGACGCTATCTTAGTGAAATAAGAAACAATTGAGTGGAAAAAAGAATTGGAGTTATATTTTCCATCAGAAATGTTAAAACCATAATTGTTTCATCTTGATACATCACGTCCACCTAGAAAAAATTTGGTAACGGAAAATTCCCGTTACCATTGTCTTCCCTAAATTGTTACCCCAGTATTAATCCAAACAAGTACCAAAACAAAATTAAGTGACATATCATCGAAGATGTGGACCATCAGATATATAACATCTTATGGTTTAGAATTTTTGTTGATTGATTTTATCAAAGCAAAACGGATCCTAACCTTATATTTAAGTACCTCTCATTTTTTTTCTTTTTCATTTTTTCCATTTTTGTAAAAATACCCTTAAGATATGCTCTAAGTGGATAATGAAAGTGGACTAAATTTTTTTTTTTGGATGAATTAACCTGTTCTTTGATGCATGAAATGTTAACTCAATCTCTTTTGGAGGTTGAATTGCTTTAAAAACTTAAAAATACGATAATTAAGAGTATTTGTGAAGAATTCTGAAAATAAAAATAATGTTTATTAAATTTCCACTTTTGTTTATAGTGAACAACGTGAGTTCGTTGCCGGAGAGAGTCATGCAAGCGTCAAATCAGCGGTAAAGAAACAAATTATAAATTTAAACACCTAAAAAACCTCATCACTTGGAAATTGAAAAAGAATAATTGGTGGTCCAATGATATTCAGTTGGGACCCATCATTTTCTAAAAAAGTTTATCAATATTCATTTTGTTCATATGATTTTTACTTATAGAGAAAGTTACGTCCACCAGTTACAATCGTTATAAAGCGTTTTGGTGGGTGTGAGTATATTCTAAGAATAAAAGCCCTAATTTAGGGGGAAAACACCATTTTTTACGTTTTTAGTGTTTTAAGGGGAGTTATAGCAGTTAAATAATAATAAAAAATAGTTAAGATTTGGGATTTCTATCAAATGGTTACAACGTTCGTGAAAAAGGTTATAATATGTCTAATAATGCTAGTGCAAATCTTTTTATTTTTATTTTTTAATTCTTCTATTTTTAAATTTTTTATTTTAACTTTGTGAGGAAAGGTAAAAAATAAAATAAGATGCTATTGCTTTTTTAAAATCAGGAAAAGGAAAAGTGAAACAGAAATATTTTATATTTGTTTATTTTGAGAGGGATAATTTTATTCTCACACTATTTCATATTTCTGGCAGCCTTTCTTTTTTGTAAAATCAAACGATAATAGCTAATACTTTGGAATATGTTCCTTTTACAGAGCTCTACGTACATATTAAAAACGAATGTGTTCCCAGAACTCGAACATTATTTGCCAATTTTACTTCCATGGTTGAAAATCCCTTGAGTATTAGTGGAGGATTTTCAAACTAATAGATAGTAGTATATTTTACATCTTGGAAAGTACTCATCTTTTGTCGGTAAGTAGAGCTTTATAAGAAAACATATTCCCGAAATATTGGCATCAAATCCATTACTATTTATATTTATTAAAAAAAATGACACCCAAAGTATGGGTGAATCCTCTCCTTTTAAGTTTTAATCTTAAATTTTTGAAAACAAATAAATTGTGTACGAAATAATTTTTTACTCTAATATGGTTATCAAAAGAGTAGGAACGAGAAATAAGTTCTAAGAAATTCACGTTAAATATTGTTTAAAAAAAGTAGCATCTAGTTAATTTTAAAAAAAAAATTATAACATAAGATCTAAAAAACGGTGTTATTTCCTATTTAATGACATTGTGTAGAGAATGATACACATAATACTCATGGGCATGTTACATGGGTGTTATCGTTTTAACAAGCGGTTTTCCAAAAATGAAAAACATTACCGTTTTTCAAACCTTGTTTGACTTTTCTAAAACGTAGTACATACTTTTATTATTTATAATTCATTTAAAATAAATACTTAAGATAACCAAACATACCTTTATAATTATTTCACGTAGCCCATAAAATTACACATAGTTATTATATATGACCGAAAATAATTTGATAAATCATAAAATCCAGTATTGATTACAGAATTTTCATAGTTAAATTTTTGTAAGATATTTGACATTATTGATGATTTTGAAGAATAGTCAACACTAACAATTAATTTTAGTGCAATCGTAATTGAGAAAAAAATAACATCAATTTAGAGAATGATTCTAGAAAAAGAATCGAAGTGTTCAACATTGCGGATAAAGGTATGTTTAGTTATAGGGGTAGAAGATTACTGGGGAGAATACCAAAATTCATATAAGAAAAAACACATTCGAGCATGTCTTATACGAATATTGGTATCCTCCACAATAATATGGTACCTCCCCTTAGAATCCATGAAAATCTAGTCAATTCCATTTTGATTTGTGTTGTTGCGTGGATTTTTAAGGGAATAATCAGAGTATGTATCCTCGATTAATTTTAATGTAATCATGATTGAGAAAAACAAAAAAAAATCATTTTAGAGAAATATAAGGATTAGAGTTTATTTTGCTTATGGGGAAAATAAGAATTAGAGATTATAATTGATTAATTTGTGAGAATGGTGAAAGAACAATTACATATATATATATATATATATAACGTTTTATTTTAATTTTGAGTAAGAAGTAGTTTTTCAGCCTAAAGTAAGTGTTTCTGGACTAAAAATAACAAATTTATGGGCAGTGGGCTACATTTAAAAAATACCCGTAAACGTTATGCAAGTCATACTAAGTTATAACGCGGCATTAATTACAACAAAAGAAAGTTACACATCAAATGGAGTTTCCTCTGAAATACTTCAAAAGGAAACACATACAATTCCTTGTTTACATGATTTTTTCTGGCTAGTTTTGTTTACTATTTACAAACACATTATTCTCTTTTTAGCACGCTTAGGTATTAAAAAATACCGCTCAACAAATTATACAAAAAGTCTCCTTTTATCTACCGATAGTGCCATAATTGCTAAAAAAGGCTACCGGAATTAGCAGGATACCATTTCATACGAGACAAAAGAGTTGTAATCGATCCTAATCGTCGGATCACTCAAACGGTACACCTACTAACTCCGATAACCCCTTTAGGGACCATGAATAACATTATAAAATCGCGGCTGTGTCTATAATATGTCTTGGGATTGCTTCAATAAGAAGAAAAATTCTAGGGATGATACAAGGTGGCCTATTTTATTTTACTTAGTAATTTTTTAAAGAAAGGAGCATATAGTAGCCAGACCGGCCCCAAAGAGGCAGCTGGTTAACTATGAAGATTTGAATCGGTGATCAAGGATTCAAGTACTTCTGGTAAGTACTAAGAACCAAAATATATTTTTTATTTTATCTGCTGATAGGGTGAACTGAAGGAGGTCTCTCGAGTCTGGACTCATCCGAGCAAACCTCTATACTAAAAAGTATATGACACTTATCCATCATATAGTTAAAAGAGTACTGTTAGCATATTGTTTTCACTTTTCACTTCTACCCTATTGGTTTGGCTAAACAACAACGTATTTTTCCATTGGAAATCCAAAAGCTTCCCACCCAATAAAACATTTCGAGATGTTGAATTTGGAGTTTAACACCATTTATGTACGGACGATTTATTAGAGAGCACTTAAGAGTACGTACGTCTAAGGGCATGTCATTAGCATGACTGGGTAGATGTTGAATGAAGAAGTTTTTCAAATTTACTGTATATATCCGTAGCTTAATGAAGTCTACTACTCAATAATATAAATTGCCATGAATAAATACGGTACACTGGTTTACCGTTGAAGCCTTGCTGACCATTCTAAGCCTATGAACTGAATTTCGGAGAACTTCCTTTATTTTAACTACGTGATAAGCTTATGAAGCCTATGACCATTCTAAACTACGTGGCAGTTTGCGTCGAATGTCAAGTTTGGACTGTTAGGTATACCTATTAAGTGCTGCAGGCATCCTCCTGATAGTTTAGTTAAGAGGTATGTATTTTGCTCATTTGCAGTTACGTAATGAAAGATTTCATCATGATCTCTCTTTGATGGTTTGATCTAGTTTTGAGGGTTTTCTGGTTTACTTTCAAGGGACAGTAACCTTAGACATTAAGTATTCTTGTAATTATCGTTTGCTTTTCATAAATTCATTGCCCAACCAAAAAAAAAAAGATGGAAAAGAAGAAAAAAAGAAATAAAAGTTCCAAGTAAGTTGGAAGCCATACCATTCCGGACGTCTTATGCATCTCCCCAAGAATGGACCCCAACAACGATGATTTTCCGGATCCAACAGTTCCAACAATAGCAGCAAATTCACCTTTCTTAATCAAAAGATTCAAATCTTTCAAAACAGAATCATCACCTTCATCATCCCAACCAAATGTACCATTTTGAACCTCAACAGCAGTTGTACCATCACAATCTTCACTTCTCTCAACAGCATCATGCACTAGTTCTTTAGTAATCATAAACTTATCCAATCTCTGAAGTGATATCATTGCTTGCGAAACCGAAATCATAGCTTGAGGAAAATTCCTTAGCGGTTCTTGTAAAACCTTGAATAACGAGGTCGCCGTGAAAACTGTACCTGCAGTCAGTGGAACTCCTAACCAAATGGCTGTCCCAAAGGTTAATGCGGAAACAAGAACCTGGGCACTCCATAATACTATGAGGTTTGCGTAAGTAGAATACATGAATTTCGTCAGCCACGAAAACTCAGCACTTCGAAATTTTTGTATGCGCTTATTGAAATGTTCTTCCCATGCTTGAAACTTGATCACTCTCATATAACTAAGCATTTCATTCACCGCCTTGATTTTTGAATCTCGTTGTTTCATCAAATTGAATTGATATCGATTATTTCTTTTAGTTCCTAAAACAGCAAAAACAATGACTCCAGATATGCCAAACAATGCAGCAAGTGCTGAAACACCAAGGCTAAAGTAAAGAAGAACCAAAGCAACACCAACTTGTGCTGGCAGTAACCAAATGTAGTGCAATTGCAACATCATATCGGAAAGCTGTTGTACATCAACTGCCATATAGTTCACGATTGAACCTAACCCGTGTTCTTGACGACCCGAGCAGGATAGCCGAAGTCCCTTCTTGTACAATGAAGTGATCAATGTAGATCTGATTAGCATCCCAAGATTTTGCGACTGAAAAGTGTACTGATGAGAACAAAGAACTTCGACAAGTTTCGCAGATAACAAGATCAAAACTAGATAATATCCTTCATCAGGTGAGCTACCCAAACCCGAAGTGAAATTCACAAACTGTTGAAGAAGAATCGGACCGATATACATGACAGAAAGACGAATTATCGCAAGAAAACCAGTGAAAGCTAAATTCTTCCAAAAACATCGAATCAATGTAGTTCGAACAGGATTCTTTGAATTCTCCTCTGGTTTTGGAAAGTTCGTTTCGAAAAACACTGACATCCTCTCTGCTTTATGATCAGGTGCTAATGAAGGAACTTCATCGATCTTAAACGGTGATTTATAACCCCTTTGTAACAACGGATTCAACCATAACCATAACGCTTTAGAAATGATCGAAGCAGAAGCATAACCGGTTGGAACAGACTTATTCAGAAGTGGGTTTCTCAAACTCAATTCTGATTCCAACTCTCTCCTCACCGTAATCCCCGTAAATCCTTTCGCTGCAACAGCAAGAAAATATACCGATATAGGTAGATTAACCAAAAAGAATATATCGTCAATTCTCAATTCCGTTTCATGGGTTTTATTCCCCCGAGATATGAACAATCGAAGAAACCGAGAATAACATAACAAAAACAAAGTTTACAATCCAGTAAACACGAATGAACATAGCATGTTTAATAGCTTGGAATATCTTTTCATGGATGATTAAAACTGTGATTACAAAATGAGTCACAGCTAGTGCTAATTGAAACAAAGCTTCTGTTAATTTCCATGAAGACTCGAGTTTCGAAGTGAAAGCTACAATAGATAGTGATGGCAACTGCAAGATGAAACTTAGCTTATATAAGGACAATTCTCTTTATTGATGTTTAGAAAATCTCTAAAAACTAAACACAAGCTCTAATCTTGCTCATATGATCAACCACAACTTTGGTGATCATATATATATAGAACTATGAATTCCTTTTCCTAGTCCTATTACCTTATTACATGTCTTTCCTTTTCTTAGAACTAGATGACTTATTCCCTAGGATTACATCAATTTCCTAATCTTGTCCTAACCAGCTTGTTAGTGACTTCTATGTTGAAGTTAATCCAATATTCTCCCCGTTAAGCTTCAACCTTACCCGTGACATATCTTGTACTCCAATCAGTTGTCTCATTTCTTCAAACTTGATCTGAGTTAATGCCTTTGTCAATATGTCTGCTTTCTGCTCAGTTCCTGGTATGTGTTCAACGTTGATGATCTCCTTCTCGATACATTCTCGTATGAAATGATACCTTTTGTGAATGTGTTTTGTCTTCCCATGAAACACTGGATTTTTAGTGAGTGCAATTGCGGACTTATTATCAATCTTGATGAGAACTTTTTCAGGTTCTCTTCCTTTGATTTCACCCAACAGTTCTTGAAGCCATATTGATTGTTTAGCTGCTTCTGTTGCATCCATAAACTCAGCTTCACAGGATGAGAGAGCTATTGTGTCTTGCTTCTGTGAGCACCATGTAATAGGTGCTTCATCTAGATAAAATATATGACCAGTTGTACCTTTTCCATCATCTTGGTCAATATTATGAATGATGTCACTATACCCAACAATTCCTTTTGATCCTCCTCGACCATACTTCAATCCACAGCTGATTGTTCCTCTTAGATATCTCAATATCTGCTTTATTACATCACCATGAGACTTGCGTGGACTCTGCATATAACGGCTTGCTACTCCCATAGAGAAAGCCAAATCTGGTCTTGTGTGTAATAAGTATCTTAGGCATCCAACATTTCTTCTATAACTCGTTGAATCAATCTCTGCTTCTTCTTGTGTCTTTGAAACTTTAAGTCCAAACTCCATTGGTATCTTAGTTGGATTACAAGTTTCAAGTCCTGCTTCTTTCAGAATTCTCCTTGCATAAGCTTCTTGTTTAAACTGAATCCCATCTACTCCTTGATGGACTTCTATGCCAAGGTAATAAGTGAGTTTTCCGAGGTCTGACATCTCAAACTTTCATGACATTTCTCTCTTGAACTCATTGATCACCTTAAGGGAGTTGCCAGTCAAAAATAGATCATCTACATAGACTGCAATCACAAGAAGCGTTCCCTTTTCTTCTCTTCTGTATACTGATGTTTCTTTAGAGCACTTAACAAATCTGATTTCTCTTAAGATTTGATCTAACTTTGTATTCCAGGCTCGAGGAGCTTGTCTTAGACCATATAGAGCTTTTGATAACTTATAAACCTTATGCTCTTGTCCTTTTACTTCAAAACCTTCTGGTTGTTCAACATACACATCTTCTCGCAATTCACCATGTAAGAATGCTGTCTTAACGTCTAAGTAGTGAATTTCCCATAAGTTTGATGCAGCTTCTGCTATTAAGAGACGAATTATCTCTAGTCTAGCAACTGGTGCGAAAACTTCATCAAAGTCTATGCCTGATTCTTGAACGTATCCCTTAGCTACAAGTCTTGCCTTGTATTTGTTAATAGTTCCATCAGCATTTCTTTTAACCTTGAAGATCCACTTAAGACCAATCACTTTTACCCCACCAGGCTTATCAACTAGAAACCAAGTCTTGTTTCTGTTGATTGAAATAATTTCTTCTCTACATGCTTGTGTCCATTTAGTCGAGACCTTTGCTTCCTGAAAATTCCTTGGTTCATCATTAACAAAAAGTAGCATTATCTCACATTCTTATGCATCTTGAAGAACATTATCCTCCAGATACTGTGGCTTTTTTATCTGTCTTGTTGATTTTCGCAGTGGAATGGGTTGAGTTTTTTCATCGATCTCTTCTTCTTCTTCTTCGTTATTCTCAGTGTTTTCATTATTCTCTTCTTC
Source organism: Papaver somniferum (assembly GCF_003573695.1). Lineage (NCBI taxonomy): Eukaryota > Viridiplantae > Streptophyta > Magnoliopsida > Ranunculales > Papaveraceae > Papaver > Papaver somniferum. The sequence continues at coordinate 680,811 of NC_039368.1, forward strand.
TTCTTGATTAACATCATTGTTTCCATTGGTATTGATGATTATGGGTCCTTCGCCTTCATCAATTACTTGACCCCATCTCATGTGAAACATTCCCGGATCCCTACTTGGTCCATCATTAGTTTCTTTACAGTTCAAGTTTGCTTTTTCATCGAATACCACATCTCGACTCACTATCACTCTTTTCGTTGTTGGATTGAATTATATGTAAGCTTTGGATCCAGGCTCAATTCCTAGATGCACAAGAGTCTGAGATCGATCATCCAGTTTCTTAAGAGTTGAAAAATAAACTTTTGCGTATGCTTTGCAACCAAACACTCTTAAATGATCTATGTTTGATTTTCTCTTTCGCAAAATTTCATATGGAGTCATGTCTTTTAGAGCTTTCGTAGGTATCCTGTTTATTAGGTATGTGGAGTGTCGTGCAGCTTCTCCCCATAGATAATTAGGTACCTGCATAGCCTTTAAAGAACTTCTTGTCATCTCCATTAGAGTCCTGTTTCTCCTCTCCACCACTCCGTTTTGTTGTGGTGTAATAGGACCACATAAATCAGCATGAAGAAGCTCTAATGGCTTTGAGGCTCTGAATGTTGTTGCTTTTGGAAAACCTTGACCCGTTTGTTTCCCAACTAAACATGATTCACAGATCCTTGATTCATTGTTTATCCGTGGTAGCCCTCGAACCATATTGTTCTGAGACATTGCCTTTAAATTTCTAAAGCTTATGTGCCAAAACCTTGCGTGCCACTTCCATGTCTGATCTTCCAGTCTCATATTCAGACACAATGGCCTTCCAATAATGAGACTTATCTTATAGAGTCTATTCTGTGAGCGTGAGACTCTAACTAAAAGTCTTCCACTTGGGTCATGAACTGTTAGATAATCTTGTCGCATTCTAACATCACATCCAACTTCTGTAGCTTGTCCTAAACTTAGAATGTTACTTTGTAAGTTTGGGATGAAGTAGATGTTTGTGACAAGCTTCTGTTCTCCGGTCTTTCTCTGAATTAGAATTGATACTTTCCCTTCAATTTCTACAGAAGATCCATCCCCAAACTTCACTTGTCCTTTGATTTTCTCATTGAGTTCAGAAAAGTAGTGTCTCTTACCAGTCATGTGATTGCTGGCTCCATTATCTAAATACCAGATTCCTTCTTCTCCATCCTTTGATTCGTAGTTCTTTGGTATTAGTTTCCCTTCGTTTAAGAATACAACTTCGTGCATGAAAAGAGCTGTATCTGCTTCCCTTGTTTCATTCTTGTTTGTTTCTTCCATCTTTTGTATTCTTTCAGGGCATACAGAGGAGAAGTGTCCTGGGTTATCACATCTGTAACAAATAATGTTTGATCTATCCTTCTTTTCTTTCCCTTGGTTTTGATCATTCTGACTTGTTGTTCTATCTTGTGAGTTAAACCTTCCTCCCCTTCCTCGGCCTCTGTTTACTCTACCACCTCTTCCACGACCTCTTCCTCTTGTCGCAATTTTGTTGGTAAGAGTTTGTGTACAAGAGTTTTCCTTGAGTTTCTCCATTGTTTTCTTCATCAAGGATTCTCTCTTCATATGCTTTCAATCTTCCAATTATATATTCATAGCTAGTCTTCTTTAAATCTAAGACTTGTTCGAGAGAAGCTATGATATGAATATACTTGGATCTTGGTAAATTATTGAGAAACTTCTTTACCAGTTTATCTTCATCAATGGATTGTCCAAGTGACACAGCTTTTGAGGCTATCTATGATAGCTTTCCTGCAAAGCTATCAATAGTATCAGTGTCTTTCATCTTTACTCTTTCAAATTCAGACATTAAGGTTTGCAGACGGGCTTCTTTAACTCGATCAGCTCCGAGATTATGTGCCTTTATTGCATCCCAAATTTTCTTTGAAGTTTACTGTTCACCAACTTATAGAACAAGACATTCTGGTATTGCTTGAAAGAGTAATCCAATGGCAACATTGTTTTTGTCTGGGTCCAATGTACCAGGATCAATTGTTTCCCAAACTTTGTAGATTTTCATCAGTACATTCATTCTCATGGCCCATACTGTGTAGTTTGTGGCGTTGAGGATTGGAACTTGTATTGATGGTGGCGTGAACTGTTTTGCACCCACAATGGTGGTTTCGTTTTCCATGGCTCAGAAACAAGCTCTGATACCAATTAATGGCAACTGCAAGATGAAACTTAGCTTATATAAAGACAACTCTCTTTATTGATGTTTAGAAAATCTCTCAAAACTAAATACAAGCTCTAATCTTGCTCATATGATCAACCACAACTTTGGTGATCATATATATATAGAACTATGAATTCCTTTTCCTAGTCCTATTACCTTATTACATGTCTTTCCTTTTCTTAGAACTAGATGACTTCTAATTCCCTTAGGATTACATCAATTTCCTAATCTTGTCCTAACCAGCTTGTTAGTGACTTCTATGTTGAAGTTAATCCAACAGATAGTACTAGATAACTTATGGATACCAAAGCTGATAGAATTAGAGATAAATGAAACCAGAGACTTACACCAAGATTATCTTTTCTTGTTCTGGTAATCAAGGGTATGTTGATGGAAGTTGTAGTAGTGTTATTCTTTTTGTGAAATCTAGAGAATAGGCTTTGAAGGGTAAATACTATGAAAATGAATAAGAAAAGAAGATTGATGCAGGAGAATAGAACTCTTTGTGGACATGGTGATAACAATATAAATCTTCCCCATTGAAGAATTGTTGAGAAAGAGAGTGTTTTGTCTTGAATGATTGATGAACTTGAACATGACAGTGAATTCATCCATGAATCGGATGAGGAAGACATATATTAAGTCCTAAAAAGATGAAATAACTAAATGAAATCACTTAATTCCTTGTGTGCCTTACTGCCCCATTCAGCTCTTTGTTTTCTCTGTTCTCCTGCAGTGGTTCAGATAACTATCCTCATATTTATATTAGTTTTTAGAAACAGAGTAAATTCGATAAACAGAGGATTAACTTGTTAACTAAATTTCAGACCAGCAAAACAAAACCCTGACGGTTAAGAAATTTTGTACGAACCCTTTGTCAAATGTTAGAGTCCCACGATCTGGACCCTTTAAACAACACAAACAAGTAACTATATCGTGGAAGAATTTTAAAGTATTTTTTATTTTTTTTATTTTTATTTTTTTAAGGAACGAGGGGCTTTGAAAATCCCCTGAATTTTATTTATTGACTACCTCGTTCAATGAGTTTTGAAGGATTATAAAGAAGAGGTGGTAGACAGACACACCCTTCTGGTTGATTATGATCAATTACATCAAGAAATAGGACAACACAGATGGTACATGATTTACATTCGAAACTTAAAGAAACAAGATATGAAAATCGAATTAAACTTCTGCATCCCGTTGAAGGATTGGATATCCTTGTAATGGTTTGAAACCATTTTGTTTCCTGATCATCATGAATATTAGATGCTTCCATAAAAGGGAAGTAATACGCCCAAATTAATTTCTTCACAAACAATCTCCACATATGACGAAGAAGATCGTTTTCATCCAGAACATGCTTGATGATAATACAAATCCACCATAAAAACCTAATAAGACAATAAGAAAACAAGTACTGATAGTATTGTGAAACCATCAGACCGATAAGAAATCATAAAAAATGTCTAGAACGGAAGATAAATTATACAAGTAAAAAAAATTGATCCGGTAAATTTGAAAAATCAAACCAAAACCGGGTAGATCAAGGATAAATCTAAAAAAGTAGTTTGTTTTTATTCCCTTCTGTGTTGCGGAGAGAAAAGGGGAGAGAAATTTCCAATGATTCTGTCTTTTGAGATATTTTTTGACAATAAGAGCATCTCCGATGACACATCCTTGTCCTACGTATATGGACGGATAAAGTAAACATCCTTTGCTGATTTGTATTGAAAATTTCCTTAAATACAAGAAGTTCAAGAAAATCATCTCCAACCGATGGAGTCTAGTTTTATTTGGGAATCTAGTTGGAACAATTTTATTGGCTACCATTATATTCTTTTAATTTGAAAAATATATTTTGTGGAATAAATAACTAATTTTATCTTTTAAAAATATGGAAAGATATCTCCACATCCTTTAGGTGATCCTCTGAAAGCAGAGGTTCTGTCAGAGGATGTTAACCTAACTATATCTTTTCATATTCCCATTGGAGATGATTTTTAGGAAAAAATAGCACAAGCCTAAAAAAAAGGAGTCTAACATCCTCCATTGGAGATGCTCTAAGATTTTGTGACGGGTTTTTTCTGAATGCTGCTGGATCACGTGGCTTGTACACGACCCACTTGTTTTACCTAACCATAATACCATACATGTTTCTCATTTACTTATTACCAGTCCCCAGATAAAGGAATACATTGAGTTCCCTACCACCCTGCACATTCTGAATTCTTGTTGGGCATTTCAATCTCAATTAATACCTCAGTTTTAAACTCTACCTAGTTCTGCAAAAGTTGAAACAGTTAGCGGAAATTCTATCCTCCTCCCTAGTGTCCCTCTTTACTTTAGTGGTTGTTTTGTGAACGCAAACTTGTGCACTTAAAAACCCGGGTGCATATTAGAGCTTTTCCAATGGTGAATATCTATATTTCTTATGTGGCATCACTTTTAAGACATCTTTTAGGTAGAAAATCCTAAATATTAGGAGAAAATCAATTTTATTTCCGACCCATAAAGTGTTATATCTTTCTTTTACTTATTTGTAGATATATAATTGGTTAAAGTTATTTCCATTTTTGTTTCTAATGATTTTTATTAATAAAAATGTGATTAGGATGGGAAGACATACTCTAAGTGAATGTCTAAAACTAGAGGTTCACCTAGAGGATGTCTAAATTTTTTTTTGCCACATCATCCTCACATCAATGGGTTGGAGATGATTTTTTATGAAAACGGTTGCGTATCCTATGTGGATGAAGACTTTTTTCTTCGCACACATTCCATTGGAGAAGCTCTTATATACCTTTGTATTGGAAATTTTAGTTGTTCAATTTTGTTATCTCTTCTAAAAACCTCTGTGGCACTGTCAGTGGGAGAGTTTAAGAAGAAGCTCAAGCACCATGCTGTTATGTAGCATATATAACCCTTTCTTTTTTTTGCACCAAAAAAAGAAAGGCGTATATAGAATAGGTTTATTTATAGAAAAAGGCGTTGGAGCCCAGCTACTTGTAAATTTAATAATATTTTAATATAAACAAAAAAAATAAAAACCTTTTTTTCACAAAAGGAAGAACTATTATCATTATTTATTTAAATTAGGGAATATAGTTCCGATCGATATTAACAACATTAGTAACCAAGCGCAAAACTTTTATAACAGAAACATAGCTTGGGACGCAACCCGAAATAAAACTTAATGAACCTGAAGTCCTAGCTTCTTCGGCCATTTTGTCCGCTACACCATTGCCCTCCCGTTTAATATAAATGATATGAAGATTTTCATCTTTTTAGCGAAGCATAAACTCGTTTAGAATAGATTAACAACCCCATTCCACTTCGACCTTCTTACCTGTTAAATAAGATACTATCGTAATATTATCACCCTCTAATACTAACAATCTGGATGTGGAGACTAAAGCTTATCTATCACTCAGAAGTCTATTCTATTATATCTTCTAACGAGAGTAAGTCGTACAACTATATAGACTTTGCATTATACACATTTGAAATTTTGATCCGAGCTTATCTCGTTTATATATTTCTCGAAATACGTGTTGGAAGCTTTTCGGCTTTAGCTTAACTTCGTCATATACTTTATGAGTTTAGTTGTGGACAATTTATCTGTTGGAAACTAAATATTGAGTCAAGATGATCATATGAAAATTACCTTGAACATCTTACATGATTTGTGTGAGACAATCATTTGATGTTAACATGGGAATTTTGTATTGATCTATTAATCACTTGAAAATTACTTGAAGCTAGTGGTATGTGCAAGATTACCATTGTTGTCTTCCAAGTATGTTTCAATGATTGAATGAGAGTTCTAGAACTACTACCAATGTCTGGATATAGCACAGTATGCGTACCTTGTATGCGAACTGTGAAGTACTAATTCAGGTCCGGAACTCTTGTTTGCAAACTATGTTTGCGAACGAGTTTAACTGTGAAAGATCCGTAACTGTAGTTTGCGAACATTTCTTGCGAACGACAAGACTAGGCTAAGTACGGAACTTTGTTTCGCGTACTCATTTTGCGAACACAATGGTTAGGTTCTAAAATCGGTAAGTATGAAAACTCATACTCATGAACTCAGATTCGTTGGCGAACTAAAGTCCCTGAAACTTTAATGAATTAAGGTATGAGAACTTGTTTTGTAAACCGTGGCATTATGTTCATGAATTGGTTCTTGTATAAGTAATGTGTACAACTGCAAACCAAACCGAATATGCTTCAAATTTTTCATGGATATTTATATGAGATAGTGAACATTTGAACAACTCTCTTAAGCACATTTGGATTCATTTGATTGTCTATCATGATTGATTAATCATCATATTTGATCTAGAAGTGTTAAATGAATATGGCTAAACTATAAGTGTTCATATGGCTAACTTCGGTTTGGTTTGCCCGACATAGCTAACATTTTGTTTAGGTTGTTGCTTCTTTTGCCTTAGCATAGTTGGGTTATTTGAACTAGAAGAGCTACAAGTTAGGGTGAAAATAAAGTCACCTAATTTATTTTAATAAATAAATAAGTTAATAGAAAATGAAAATACATATGAAATAATTAATCAAAACAATAAATATATTTATATGTATTTATATTAGTATTAATATATAGGTTTTGTATTAATATAAAGAGAAATAACTTTAGATATTAGAAAACGAAAGGCTAGAGAAAATGAAAACGAGATGGAGCTATATTTTTTAGCTAAGAATACTGTAGAAAATCAGCAAAGGATCAAAGAAATTAAGATAGAATGTTAAAACCCCTTTCTCCTTGTGTTTTTGTTAATAGTTGATTTTAATTTCGTCTAATATTGTATCATTAGATTTCTGAAATTTCCCTGTGTAGTTTTATGCACCCGATTGATGATCAGCCTTTGAATATTAATAGATAACATGATTAGGTATATATGGTTTAAATTTGAGGTTAATCCACCGTAAATTCACCGTGGAATGTTTGTTTTAGTTTGGGTGATGTTTCTAAAATTTCTGGACAGTTTTGCATTTTTATGGTTTTGGTGTGTTTAGGAAATTTTAATGATTTTATAAAAATTTATAGTTTTGACAAGTGTTGTAGCCATGTATCATATCTTTCATTGTGATTCATATTTGTTCAATTTCAAGTTGATATGAATTTATCCTGAATTGTTTGGTAATGACATCTAATCAGCCAAGTTTTTAGGATGTCACTGGAAATTCGATATCATTTGTTTGGACCGTTAATTTTCTGGGAAAATTGGATATGTTATGTATAAATATGTCCGGAATGTTCATCTAAAATTTGGAGACTATCGGATTAAGTTACCATTATGAAACCTATAAAATAAAAGTATGGAGTTATTGGGTTTGATTAAATGCTCAAAAAACCTACATCGTTAGTTGAGTTTTGAACTTATAACTTGTTGATAAAGTGTTTTGTAGTATCAAAATGTATATCGTATGATTTTTAATAATTGGATAAGCTTGCTTGGATGGTGGTGCCCATATCGAGGGTATACAGATAGGTGGGGCATGACCTAAGGATACTCGTGTAACGGTAGAGTGATATTATAAATGAATGGATATACTTGTTTGAATGGCGGTGCCCGTACCGAGGATATACAAATAGGTGGGGAACGACCCAAGTATACTCATGCAAGTGAGGTTGGCGGTTCCTTGCCGAGGATACACGGATAGGCGGGGCATGCACAGAGGATACTCGTGCATTTAAGAGGATTTGATAGATTATGAGTTTAGTTGATGAATATATACATAATTAAATCCTTGAAGTCACACCATATACTCTTGTTGTGCGTATTCTCTTTGATTGTGAAAAAGCGGGGGTCTAACAACACCACCCAATATTTCTCTTAGCAATCTGTATGGACAAACTCGAATATAATTTTAAGAGAATCAACAAGACTCAATCAATTAAAAGTATATCAACGAGTTTATATCTCTCTCTTGATTTAATTTACTCAAGCATGAACTGCGAGTTCTAATCAAATACAAGGAATAACTTGGATGGTACCAAAGACCAATATCCAAGGATCAGTCAATGACAATCAACAACCAAAGGTTGGATTATTCTAATTGATGATCTAAACGCACAACCTATATTATTTCAATTATAAAGATAAAACAATATAATGCGGAAATAGAAATAACAAAGACACCAGAAATTTTGTTAACGAGGAAACCGCAAATGCAGAAAAACCCTGGTACCTATTCCACATTGAACACACACTGTATTAAGCCGCCACAGACACTAGCCTACTCCAAGCTAACTTCGGACTGGACTGTAGTTGAACCCCAATCAGTATCCCACTGATCCAATGTATAGTTGTACTCCCTACTCCTCTGATCCCAGCAGGATACTGCGCACTTGATTCCCTTAGTTGATCTCACCCACAACTAAGAGTTGCCAAAATCGCAGGCTTTGACAATAAACAAATCTGTCTCACAAAGACAAGTCTATCAAAGGATCAATCTGTCTCGCACAGAAAAACCCTAAAGTTTTTGTTCCGTCTTTTGATAATAATCAAGGTGAATAGGAACCAATTGATAATCCGGTCTTATATTCCCGAAGAATAGCCTAGATAAATCAATCACCTCACAAAAATCTTAATCGTATGGTAGCGAAACAAGATGTTGCGGAATCACAAACGATGAGACGAAGATGTTTGTGAATACTTTTTATATCTTTCCTATCGGAGATATTAATCTCAAGCCAATAAATATGATTGTACTCGTACGATAGAAGATGCAAGATCAGATCACACAACCTACGATAAAAGTAGTATAGTTATGGATTCACAATCCCAATGAAGTCTTTAATTCGTTAACCTAGTTTTAGAAGAATAAAATCAAAGGTTAAAGGAGAACCTATCACGCAAACTAGTATCACACGTGAAGTGTGGGGATTAGTTTTGCAGAGTTGCTAGATGTCCCCTTATATAGTCTTTCAAATCAGGGTTTCGCCTTGGTCACAAAGAAAAAAATATTCACTAATAGATGAAAACCTGATTTAGATTCAAGCTAATATTTCTCACCCGTTAGATCCAAAACTTAGCTTGTTATACACAAATAAAATGCACACTTCTAGGTTTTTTAACCGTACCCAAACGTGTACATTGTTGGTTTAATAATAGTTAACCAAAAGGTTAGCCATATGAGCATTTCATACCAACCATATTCTTCTTCACCATAACTAGTTCAAATGACTCAAATGAACTAGTTAAAGAGTTGTTCAATTGCAAGGAAATCTTATGTACTACACAAGACACAATCGAAGCAAAGATGATTTGATTCACTCGAATCGGTTCATGAACTTTATAGCCACAGTTTGCAAATTGCATTCCTTAGTCTTTATAAGTTTAAGTTCAGAAATCATCTTCAGATATATAACCTTCTTAAGTTCGCACACTAGGTTCGTGGACTTAAGCAACCGGGCAGAGTTTACAAACTCCAGCAGAAAATATAGGCAAAGACTTTTCTACGGTTCGCGGAGTGGTACTCACATAACAAGTTTGTCAAATCCAGCAGAATATCTCGGGATGAGAATTTCGGCAGTTCGCGGACTTGGCAACAAGCCACTCTTCCGGTTTCTCTTGATCAACAAAGTTCGCAAACTTTGGTTCAAGGGATAGGACTTATGCACATATTTGTTTCCACAACAATACTTATGTCCATCATTGGTTATATAATCTAAACTCTCATTCCAACCATTGAAACATTCTTAGAGAACGTTATATAGTTGTTACACCATTTCTCGTCCAAGCAATTTTCAAAGTGATTGAAACATATCACGACTTTCGTCACTAGGTAAAGATAAACATGGTCGAAATGAAACGCCTACCAACACATATTTCGAGATATAGATAGGCGAGGTATACTCCGCTCGAAATACCAAATGTGTATAATCTAAGTCTATATATAGCATACGAATTTTTGTCTCAAGAAGTATGAAATAGGGTAGATAGACTTTTGAGTGACAGATAAGTTCGAGTCTTCACATACCATTTTGTCCAGAAGTTCCACCGGTTCCTTGAGTAGTTTTCTTCTTGTATGATGAATCTCCATGAAGTCCTTGAGCTCAACTACACTTTTTATCCTAGTCCGAGACTTAGCTATAGTAGACTAGAAACTAAGAATTATAGTTTTGATCAATAACATTGACAAACAAGCTTGAGATAGCAACGCATGCGAGTTCGAACGAGCAATGCTCTAACAATCTCCCCCTTTGTCAATTTTAGTGACAAAACTATCAATACATATGGAATACAAAATAGATAAAGAAACTTTAGTAGATCCTATTCCACATATCTAATCTTCAACATTCCTCGAAATCTTCGTCACTTCCAAGTACTCCAATGATCCCAAAGGTTGTAAGTTTAGCATCACCGTTGTTGAAGATCTGTAGCTATAACAATGAGAAAGCATCGGTCTCAATCATTGTTATACAGTGTCATAGTATTATTACACAGTATCAAAGTCCAATTGTATCACAACTTCAACAATAATACTATGGTGATATGTATCACTCCCTCTTAGTCAATACTCCATCTCACATGGAAACCACTCCCCCTTACAGAATGATCCGAAAACCATATGTATTTATAGTGTGAACTACATATTAATTCTCCCCCCTTTTGTGAATAAAATTGGCAAAGGTACAAGAACGGGGTCATAATGAAATTTTAGTAAGAGACATTTAATGACTAATAGAAAATACGTACCATCTAATTTAGATGCAATCATATAGACGAAGCTAATAGCATTCATCAAGGAGTTTAAATATACAAGATAACCCCTCAAGATATGACCATTAAGCACAAGTTCAAAAGAACTCTCCCCCATTTGATGTCATTCCTGAAAGAACAACAAGAGCGGCCTTAATTTCGAAAGAAAAAAGGATTTTTATTTGACACCAAAACCATAGGAATGATTTTTATATCCGAAAACTCAATCAAATTAATCACAAGTACACCCATGATTAATTTAATCGGAATACGCAATCAAATTAAACACAAAAAGTGATCAATTTAATTGATTATGCTCGACATAAGTAAACTTACGGAGCTACGACTAAGTTAACCATAAGGGAATGATTAGCTTAACCGTTTATATACTGAACACAAGAAAACTTATGGAGTATTGCAGTATACACATAAAATATGGATCAGGGATGATCAATACTGCGGAATATACAAGGATTCATTCTATCTTCAATCACTATTTGCATAATGACAATTAATAGACATAATCCTTGTCACAAAAGATTTTAACCTATCTTCCATCAAAGATTGACATAATAGGCTTAACTTTTGTATTTTTCAAAAGTCCATTCATTCTTTAATCAATACATGAATATCGACATACGAAAGACTTTACATTTGACAAGGTATGGGACAATCATAGTTCACGGACTCAAACACACATATCCCATAAGAATTACAATATATGAAACCATAAGGATTAATACTGCAAAGATCATCTTCCAAATAAATTTAGAATTTAAACCAATAAATCTAAAAACATGAAGATGAAAACGTAGGACATAGCTATGTGTAATCACAATGGCTATTCCAAACTCTAGTAATCCTTCTCAAAAGAAGAATAAATTCTCATAAGCAGTTTCCTAGGCATTATGACAAACTCGTAATGCACATATAAGATGATTTGTTCTTTCAAGGTAGAATCAATCTTTTTCTCCCGGATTTACACCAAGAATAGCTACCACAGGCGTATAAACATATTTTCTTAACAAATAAGAACATACAAAGTCATTAACGACAATGCACTACATATCACATAATATGATTGTGAACATTCAAGAATCCCATAGTAATGCATACTACTGCCTGTTCTTGAACTTCCTTCTTTGTGATTCACCAACAACATTCTTGTAAAAGCTACAATGAGCTTAGAAGAGTAGTACTCCAAGAATAAAAGTTCCAAGTCCAAGAGAAGTGGAACAAGTGCAACGAAACTGAGCAAAACACTCAAAAACAAGAGACATGACAAATACCAATCTTAACCCATCCAAAAACAATAATTCTCATATCCATTTTGAAGTTTCTCATTCCTTATACGGAAACGACATCTCCTTTCCAGGTGACCTTTATTTTCACAATAGTGGCAAACATAAGGAATGTTCTTACCTCGATCCATGTATGCTGACATTGGAGGTTGATATACTTTGCTCTTTTGAACCTTAACTGCCGGTGAAGGTATTTCTTTTTTTCATCAGTGGAAACCTTTTGTAGAGAATAATCACTAGCCTTGAAAAATTTTATCTCTTTTCTAATACTTGGAGCATTTATTCCCTTATAGCCCAATCCTCGTGTATCACGATGATTTTTACTTTCTCCTAGCATAGTGGTTAATTTGCTTGAACTGGTATTGAACTATTTCAAGTCATCTTACAACATCTTGATTTTATCAAGAGCAGCAGCTAAATCAGCCTCAAGACGTTTTTCTCGAGATAGAAAAGCGCTTTCTTTGTCATCAAAACTTGCTTGCTGAGAGTTAATTCTTCCTTTAATTTCTGCAAGTTTCTCTTCCAACAAGAAGTATTTTTGATAAACACGATCATATTCAAGTGACTTTCTACTCAGATTTTCCTCGATATCTTTGAGGACCGATTCGCAAGAGCGATTCCGACCATAAAGACCTCCGTAAATCCTTTTCAATTTCTTGTTTTCTCGACAGAGAGGAGTCGGAATAGGTGTGACATAAGAAGTTGTAATACTCTTCATTTTCAATGAATCCAAAACTTAACATATACTGAGACTTCCTCATTAACATCTCTATCAATATCGGAATCACCTTCATCAGAAAGTTCATCCAACTGTTCTTCTAGGAGTGTTTCCCAATCAACAGTTATTACATCAAGAGAATGTTTAGATATTGACTTAGATGTGACAGTTCTCTCAGGTGAATCCAAGATTTTAGAATCATCTAGTAATATCTGAACTGGTACGTTATTGGAGATAGACTCTCCCATAATAATCAGATTGCTAGAAACACAGACTTATGAAGTCTTAAACGTGTTTTCCTGCTCTGATACCAATTGAAAAAGAGGGGGTATAACAACCTCACCCAATATTTCTCTTAGCAATATGGACTAAATCCAATATACTTACAAGACAATCAACTAGACAGTTAGACTCAATCTTATAAAAAGTATATCAAAGAGTTATATCTCAATCTCTCAATTCAATCTGCAATCAAACAAATAACAATTTGCGAGCCCGATTGGATATAAGTGTTAGAGCATTGCTCGGTCGAACTCGCTTGCGTTGCTATCTTAAGCATGTTTGTCAATTTTAGTGATCAAACTATAAGTCTTTATCTCTAGCCTATTTATAGATGTCTCGGACTAGGACATAAATAGTATAGTTGAGCTTAGATCTCTCAGCGTTCATCATTTGAAGATGAAGAACTACTAAGGGGAGATTGTGGAACTTCATCAACAAAAGGTATGTGGAGACTTAAACTCATATATCACTTGGAAAGTCTATTTCTTCTCTATTTCCAATATTGAGACATAAGTCATGTCACAATATAGTTTTCTATTATACATATTTGAGATTTCGAGCTGAGTTTATCTCCCTTATATATTTCTCAAAATATCTGTTGTCAAGTTTTTGCTTTAGCCATGTTCATCTTACATTCGTGTTGAAAGTCCGAATAAGATCATATGAAAATTTCTGAGTTATATCTAACATGGATTATGTGATACAATCATTTGATGTTGCCTTGGAATGTTTCATTATGATAATTTCAATAACTTGAAAATCGCTTTGACGAAAAATAGTTTGTGAAAAACAACTATATAACGTCCTCTAAGAAAGATTCAATGATTGAAATTAAGAGTTGATGAGATAACCATACTTGGATATAAGGATATATAGTGTATCCACACATTAGTGTATAAATCCATAAACCGGGAACCAAATGTATGCATATGTGTGTATACAGAATTGTTGAAGGGGACAAGATAAGTATGCGTACCCGTACGCATACTGGTAGAAGTTTTCGAACCGAAAATAACTGCTGGGTTTAGGAATTACAAACTCCTAAACTAGTCACCTTAAGTATGCAACCCATACGCATACTGGTAGGATTTTTCGAACCGAATGCTGAGTTTGGGAATTACAAACTCCTAAACTAGTCACCTTAAGTGTGCGTACCCGTACGCATACTGGTGGAGATTTTCCAACCGAAAATTTCTGCTGAGTTTGGAAACTTGACAAACTCAAATCCGGTTGCTTAAGTATGTATAACCGTACGCATACTTAAGCTGATTATTTTGTTAAATCGGTCAGTTCATGAAATTAAGAATTTAAATCTTAAGGAATGCAATCTTTGCAAACCGTGGCTATAATGTTTATGATTGATTCAAGTGAATCAAACCGATTTGATTTCGATTGTATCTTCTATGCAATTGAACAACTCTTTAATTAGTTTCATCTGAGTCACTTGAACTAGTTATGGATAAGATGTATAAGGTTCATATGAGAGTAACCAAGTGGCTAACCTCAGTTAACTATTTGATGAGCCAACATGAGTGTACACGTTTGGGTACGGATCATAAACCTAAATGAGGGTACATTTCATTTGTGTGTAACAAGCTAAGTTCGATCTAACGGTTGAAATATATTAGTTTGTTGAATCAGGTTTTTCATCTGACGGTGATTATTGAATGCTTTGTTACCAAAGTAACTTGGATTGCAAACCTTGATTTAAAAACTATATAAAGAAGAAATCTAAAAACTGGGAAACCTAATCCCCACACCTTCTGTGTGATACTAGTTGTATATCTGAGTTAATTCTTCTTTAGCCTTAGGTTTTTCCTCGATACCTTAAAGGTTACCAACTTCATCGGGATTATGAAGCCAGAACGTTACTACTACTCTTGTAATTGTGTGATCTGATCTTTCTGTTTCTATCGTACGTGTACAATTGTAAAATTGTCTTAAGATTTATTTCTCCTATAAGTAAGATAGAAAAGTAGTCACAAAAAAACTTCTTGTCATCGTTTGTGATTCCACAATATCTAGTTTCTCCATCATACAATTTAGATTATTGTGAGGTGATTGATAACACTAGGATGTTCTTCGGAAATATAAGTCTGGTTTATCAATTGGTTCATGTTCACCTAGATTTATCAAAAGACGGAACAAAAACTATTGGGTATTTCTGTGGGAGACAGAATTATTCATTCCTATAGACTTTTCTGTGTGAAACAAATTTGGTATCAAGTCTTCGACTTTAGGTCGTAGCAACTCTTGGTTGTGGATGAGATCAGCTAAGGGAATCAAGTACGTAGTATCCTGATGGGATCAGAAATGTAAGGAGCACAAATGTACCTTGAATCGGTGTGAGATTGATTAGGGTTCAACTACAGTCCAGTCCGAAGTTAATTGGTAGTAGGCTAGTGTCTGTAGCGGCTTAATACAGTGTGGTGTTCAAGCTAGACTAGGTCCCGAGGTTTTTCTGCATTTGTGGTTTCCTCGTTAACAAAATTTTGGAATTTGTGTTATTTCTTTTCCGCATTATATTTTGTTATATAATTGAAATATCACAGGTTGTGCGTTAGATTAATCAATTAGAATATCCAACCATTGGTTGTTGGTTTACATTGATTGACACTTGGATATTGGTCTTTGGTATCATCCAAGTTATCACTCTTGTATTTAATTAAACTCGCAGATTTCTATTTGCTCGAGTAAGAATTAAATCGAGAGATAGAGATATTATACTCTTTGATATACTTTACTCTATATTGATTCTGACCGTCTAGTTGATTCTCTAGAAAGTATATTGGAGTAAGTCCTCTCAGATCGCCAAACGAATTGTTGGGTGTGGTTGTTAGACCCCCGCATTTTCAATTGGTATCAGAGCAATAAAAATTGTGTTTCCATAAAATCTATTAAAGGGAAAGATTTTTCGATCTCGAATATAGAAGAACCTTGTGTTCCAAGGAAACAAACGTACATTGAGATATGTTACCCCGACTACCTTACTAATGAGTCTGACTCAGAAGTTGGAAGGAATACATCCAAAGAGAGTTCATCGATTCTAAAAATCCTTAGGATTGAGGATGATGATGTCAATAGGGTGAAACAAAAAGTAAATGTTCCTATAAGTATGGTAAATAAGCATGAATCTCTTCTAAAGATCCTTCGAGAGTAAAACCTCAAAAAGGATGTTTTGGAAATAAAACAACGTGTGAATAAACTCTCTGTTCAAGAGCGTTCCAAAGAGTCCACCATGCCAATTGTCTCTGATTTAACTGGAAAAATTTCTGTTTTGGAAGCAAAACTAAAATCCCTTCCTGTTAAGAAAGATGTGCCTGTGAGTTCCTCTAATCAAAGAATGTCCACACCACATGGAAGGAAGAAGTCTCTCAACAATGGTGTAAGACTGTTTCCTCTGATCACTCCAATGATCAGAAAGTATGTGTTCTTTGTATTCAAAAGAACATATTGAATAAAAGAGGAAATCCAGGTTGAATGACAATTCTCTTGATCGTCTTCAACATACCTTATATTTGATTCTTAAATGTGTAACTGACATTCGCATGTCTAAATCAGTTGGTCTTAGTAATCGTCCTGTGTATTGTACCAGGAAAGTCAGTTCGGGATGTTCCTCAAATGCTCCAAAGAGAAACAGTCTTCCTAAACCATTTCATCAAAGAAGAGGCCGTTAATCATCTTATGATGAAAAGGGAGATAATGTTGTTTTCGATGCAAGAAAGGTACAAGAATAAGGAAGAGAAACAGGAGAATCGGAAAATATCCTAAAAATAATTATAAAAGGTTATAAAGAGATCATCAATAAGCTGTCAATTCGCTCTGGTCAACTTCCTTCAGGTAAGAAAGAAAACTATTTGTCACATATTGATGATAGTAGACTCCATGGTAATCTTTCGCATCATAACGGTTATCCTGTAAAAATTAGGAAGAGGTTTAATCGTAAACAACATTCATTTAATGAGATCAAGGCTCATACTTGTGTTAACTGATCACAAGGTTGAATCCTCACTCTCCTGAAAAATCCTTGAAGAGTGAGATGTATTCATGTATACTTGATTGCAAAATGTTTTTATGATCTTCCACGTTATTTTCTTATTTTTCTTAGCTAGATGATCCCTTACAAACATTTTTCATAAGTATGATCCTGTTGTTGCAGTTCTCGTTGAAATCTCTTTTGTCAAAATTGCTCTAAATTCCTTTTTCATAGGAATAAAATTTATTTGATCCTTTGTCCTGTGAGATTCACTCTCCTGGTAAAGTTCGGTTAAACTTGTGTTTGCAATTTTGGCTGCTTTGGTTCTTCATATCTAAGGGTAAAGTTAAATACGTGTGTGTATCTACTATACCGTGCACGAGCCTTTTCTGGAAACCCTAAACTTCTGTTTCCTGCGGGAAATTATAAATACCAAACAGTGTGTGAGATCTCGCATACTCTCTCCTTTTGGTTTTAAGAATGGGGTCTCCTTCAAACCCATGGAAGTTACCAGATGATTCAATTGGTGACTCTGTTTATTTGGAGTTTGTTTTAAATAAGAAGAGAACTCTTGTGAAAGCTGACGAACTCGAATCATGTGCATCATGCTATTATGCATTTTCTCATTAAGATCGAGAAAATTCTGAGATGGTTTCTGCTGAAGTGGTTCATGGTTTTCTCACTTATCTAGGGAAGACTCAACTGAAGCTTGAGAACAATGTAAAGGATCTTAATATGTTACTTCTGAGTTGAAAAAGGTTAACTCTGACCTTGTTCTCATGAAGTCACATGTTCAGGATTGTCTCAAAAAGGATATCTTTTCTGAAGATACTGTTGATGCGTTCAGTCACAAGCTTGGTGATGCAGTGGTCCATGAAGATTCGTCATGAACTCTGATTCGCTCGTGATCAGTCTTTGGGTTTTAGAGTTGTCTTTAAACTTTCTTATTTTTGTCTAGTAAATCTTCTTATGAGAATTTTCATTCTTGTTTATAAGAATAACTAGAGTTTGGAATATCCATTATTGTGATTACACATAGCTAGTTCCAAACGTTTTCATCATCAATGTTTTTATATTTATTAATTTAAATTCTAAGTTATTTGGAAGATGATGTTTGCAGTTTTAATCTTTATGGTTTTATATATTGCATATTTTTATCGTATATGTGTGTTTGCGTCCGTGAACTATGATTGTCTCATACTCGTTCAAAAGTTATCTCTATTAGGTTGATATGAATTTATTGATAAAAAAATAGAATGAACTTTTGACTTACAAAGGTTAAAAGCCTTTTTGTCATTTTTTTGATTAAAGAAAGGATAAAACTTTTGTTTCACAAGGATTAAAGTCTGTTATATGTCATTATGAAAATAGTGATGAAATATAGAATGAATCCTTGTATATTCCGCAGTACTGGTCGATCTCCGAATCCACATCTTTGTGTATATATTGTGTTTCTCCATAAACTTTCTTATGATTGAGCATAATACATTGAATTGATCATTTCCATGATTTGTGTAGTTGTGTTGCTCCGCAAGTTCTCTTATGATGGAGCATGACCGATTGAATTGATCACTTTCTTGTGGTTAATTTAGTTGTGTAATTCCGATTGAATTAATTATGAGTCTTATTGTGATTAATTAATTATGCATTTCGATTGGATTAATCATGAATTCTTTTATGGATAATTCAATTGAATTCTTTGGATTCAAATTCAAGTTTTCATGTGATTTGATTTTGTCCAAAGAAACCCTTCTTTTCTTGTAAAAGTAAGGTCGCCTTTGTTTTTCTATCGGGAATGACATTTTATGGGGGAGAGTTCTTTTTGAACTTGTGCTTAATCGCTATATCTTTGTGGGGAGTTCGTTGTGGAATATTTTAGGGTTATCTTGTATCTTTATAAACTCCTTGATGGATGCATTTAGCTTCGGATTTATGATTGCATCTAAATTTGTTGGTATGTTAATGCACCTTTGGTCTTGAAGTATCTCCTTGGAAATTTCATTAGGATCCCACTAATTTTGGTACCTTTGCCAATTTTATTGACAAAAAGGGGGAGAATTAATGTGTAGTTCATACTACAAATACATATGGTTTACAGATCATTTTGTAATTGACTAAGGGGGAGTGATACATATCACCATAGTATTGTTGTCAAAAGTTGTGATACAATTGAACTTTGATACTGTTTAAAAATACTATGGTACTGTATAACTTTGCTTTCTCATTGTCATAGCTACAGATCCTCAACAACGATGATACTAAACTTACAACCTTTAGAATCATTGGAGTACTTGGAAGTGACAAAGATTTCGAGTCTGTTGAAGATGCCAAGAAGATCAAGCATGTGGATGAGAAGCTTCAAGTTTTATTTATTTTGTAATCCATATGTATTGATAGTTTTGTCATTAAAATTAACGAAGGGGGAGATTGTTAGAGAATTGGTCGGTCGAACTCGCATGTTGTTATCTCAAGCATGTTTGTCAATGTTAGTGATCAAAACTATAAGTCTTGATTTCTAGTCTATTTATAGATGTCTCAGACTATGACATAGATAATGTAGTTGAGCTTATATCTTTCAGCGTTCATCATTTTAAGACGAAGAACTACATTTGAAGACGAAGAACTACTAATGGGAGCTTGTGGAAATTCGTCAAAAAAAGGTATGTGGAGAGTTAAACTCATATATCACTTGAAAAATCTATTTATTCTCTATCTCCTATATTGAGACATAAGTCGTGTTACGATATAGTTTTCTATTATACACATTTGAGATTTCGAGCTGATTTTATCTCGCTTATATATTTCTCGAAATATGTGTTGGCAAGCTTTTGCTTTAGCCATGTTCATCTTATTTTCGTGATGAAAGTCCGAATAAGATCATATGAAAATTGCCGAGTTATATCTAACATAGCTTGTGTGATACAATCATTTGATGTTGCCTTGGGATGTTTCATTATGATAATTTCAATAACTTGAAAATCACTTTGACGAAAAACAGTTTGTGGAATAACAACTATATAACGTCCTCTAAGAAAGTTTCAATGATTGAAATTAATAGTTGATGAGATAACCATCATTGGATATAAGCATATATAGTGTGTTCGCACATTAGTGTATAAATCCATAAATCGGGAACCAGATGTATGCATATGTGTGTATGCAAAATTGGTGAAGGGGACAAGATAAGTATGCGTACCCGTATGCATACTTGTAGTAGTTTTCGAACCGTAAATAATTGCTGGGTTTAGGAATTACAAACTCCTAAACTAGTCACCTTAAGTATGCATACCTGTACGCATACTGGTAGGAGTTTTCAAACCGAAAATATCTGCTGAGTTTGGGAATTACAAACTCATAAACTAGTCACCTTAAGTGTGTGTATCCGTATGCATACTGGCAGAGGTTTTTCAACCGAAAATTTCTGCTGAGTTTGGAAACTTGACAAACTCAAATCCGGTTGCTTAAGTACGCATGCCCGTACGTATACCCGTACGCATACTTAAGCTGGTTATTTTGTTAAGTCGGTCAGTTCATGAACTTAAATATTTAAATCTTAAGGAATGCAATCTTTGCAAACCGTGGCTATAATGTTCATGATTGATTCAGGTGAATCAAACCGATTTGATTTCAGTTGTATCTTATATGCAATTGAATAACTCTTTAACTAGTTTCATTTGAGTCATTTGAACTAGTTATGGATAAAAAGAATAAGGTTAATATGAGAGTAACCATGTGGATAACCTCGGTTAAACAATATGAGTGTACACATTTGGGTACGGTTCATAAAGCTAAATGAGGGTACATTTCATTTGTGTGTAACAAGCTAAGTTCGATCTAACGGTTGAAAGATATTAGCTTGGTTGAATCAGGTTTTTCATCTAACGGTGATTATTGAATGATTTGTTACCAAGGTAACTTGGATTGCAAAGCCTGATTTGAAAACACTTTAACAACTGGGAAACCTAATCCCCACTCCTTTTGTGTGATACTAGTTGTATAGCTAGACTCGATTCTCCTTTAACCTTAGGTTTCTTCTTGAGACCCTGTAGGTTAACGACTTCATTGGGATTGTGAAGCCAGAATGATACTACTTCTCTTGTAATTGTGTGATGTGATCTTTCTGTTTCTGTCGTACGTGTACAATTTTAAAATTGTCTTGAGATTTATTTTTCCGATAGGCAAGATAGAAAAGTAATCACAAACAAACTGCGTCTCATCGTTTGTGATTCCACAATATCTAGTTTCTCCATCATACGATTTAGATTATTGTGAGGTGATTGATAACACTAGGCTGTTCTTCGGGAATATAAGTCTGGTTTATGAATTGGTTCTTGTTCACCTTGATTTATCAAAAGACGGAACAAAAACTCTTGGGTATTTCTGTGGGAGACATATTTATTCATTCCTATAGACTTTTCTGTGTGAGACAAATTTGTTTATCAAGTATTCGACTTTGGGTCGTAGCAACTCTTGGTTGTGGGTGAGATCAGCTAAGGGAATCAAGTACGTAGTATCCTGATGGGATCAGAGACGTAAGGAGCGCAACTGTACCTTGAATCATTGTGAGATTGATTAGGGTTCAACTTTAGTCCAGTCCGAAGTTAATTGGTAGTAGGCTAGTGTCTGTAGCGGCTTAATACAGTATGGTGTTCAAACTGAACTAGGTCCCGTGTTTTTTTTTTTGCATTTGCGGTTTCCTCGTTAACAAAATTTTGGTGTCTATGTTATTTCTTTTCCACAATATATTTTTTTATATAATTGAAATATCACAGGTTGTGCGTTAGATCAATCAATTAGAATATCCAACCTTTGGTTGTTGGTTTACATTGATTGACACTTGGATATTGGTATTTGATACCATCTAAGTTATCTCTCTTGTATTTAATTAGACTCGCATATTTATATTTGCTTGAGTAAGAATTAAATCAAGATATATAGATATTATACTCTTTGATATGCTTTACTCTAGATTGAGTCTGACTGTATAGTTGATTCTCTAGAAAGTGTATTGGAGTAAGTCCTCTCAGATTACCAAACGAATTGTTGAGTGTGGTTGTTAGACCCCCGCATTTTCAATTGGTATCAGATCAGGCAAACACATTAAATACCTCATAGTCTGTGTTTGTAGTGATCTAAGGATGGGCGATATCGTCTCTGATAAACGCATTGCCAGAAATAAAATTTTTGTTTCCATATAATCTATTAAAGATAAAGATTTATCGATCTAGAATATAGAAGAACCTTGTGTTCCAAGTAAACAGACATACACTGACATATGTTACCCAGACTACCTTACTAATGAGTCTGACTTAGAAGTTGGAAGGAATACAGCCAAAGAGAGTTCATCGATTCTAAAACTCCTTAGGATTGAGGCTGATAATGTCAATAGGGTGAAACACAAATTCAATGTTCTTATGAGTATGGTAAATAAGAATGACTCTCTTCTAAAGATCCTTCGAGAGGAAAACCTCAAAAAGGATGCTTTGGAAATAGAACAACGTTTTGAATAAACTCTCTGTTCAAGAACGTTCCAAACAGTCCACCATGCCAATTGCATCTGATTTAACTAGAAAAATTTCTGGTTCGGAAGCAAAATTAAAATCCCTTCATGTTAAGAAAGATGTGCCTGTGATTTCCTCTAATCAAGGAATGTCCACACCACATGGAAAGAAGAAGTCTCTCAACAATGGTTGTAAGACAGTTTCCCCTGATCACTCCAATGATCAGAAAATATGTGTTCTTTATAATTCAAAAGGACATATTGAATAAAAGAGGAAATCTAGGTTTAATGGTAATTCTCTTGATCATCTTCAACACACCTTTGATTCTTAAAGGTGTAACTGACCTTTTCATGTCTAAATCAGTTGGTCTTAGTACTCTGCCTATGTAATGTACCAGGAAATTCAGTTCTGGATGTTCCTCAAATGCTCCAAAGTGAAACATTCTTCCTAAACCATTTCACCAAAGAAGAGGTCGTTAATCATCTTATGATGAAAAGGGAGTTAATGTTGTTCTCGATGCAAGAAAGGTACAAGAAGAAGGAAGCAAAACAGGAGAATAGAAAGATATCCTAAAAATAATTATAAAAGGTTATAAAGAGATAATTAATAGGTTGTCAATTTTCTCTGGTCAACTTCCTTCAGGTAAGAAAGAAAACTATTTGTCACATATTGATGATAGTAGAATCCATGGTAATCTTTCGCATCATAACGGTTTTCCTGTAAAAATTAGGAAGAGGTTTAACCGTAAACAACATTCATTTAATGAGCTCAAGGCTCATACTTGTGTTAACTAATCACAAGGTTGAATCCTCACCCTCGTGAAAAATCCTGGAAGAGTGAGATATATTCATATATACTTGATTGCAAAATGTTTTTCTGATCTTCCACGCTATTTTCTTATTGTTCTTAGCTAGATGATCCCTTACAAATATTTTGCATAAGTATTTGTTCTTGTTGTTGCAGTTCTCTTTGAAATCTCTTTTGTCAAAATTTTCAAGCTCTAAATTCCTTTCCCATAGGAATAAAATTTATTTGAGCCTTGTCCTGTGAGATCCACTCTCCTGGTAAAGTTTGGTTAACTTGTGTTTGCAATTTTGGCTTCTTTGGTATCTTCATCTCTAAGGGTAAAGTTGAATACATGCGTGTATCTACTGTACCGTGCACGGGCATTTTCTGGAAACGCTAAAATTCTGTTTCCTGCGAAAACTTATAAATACCAAACTGTGTGTGAGAGCTTGCATACTCTTTCCTTTTGGTTTTAAGAATGGGGACTCCTTCAAAACCATGGAATTTACCATATGATTCAATTGATGACTCTGTTTATTTGGAGTTTGTTTTAAATAAGAAGATAACTCTTGTGAAAGCTGACTAATTCGAATCATGTGCATCATGTTATTATTCGTTTTCCCATCAAGAACGAGAAAATGATGAGATTGTTTCTTCTGAAGTGGTTCATGGTTTTCTCACTGATCTAGGGAAGACTCAACTGAAGCTTGATAACACTGTAAGGATCTTAACATTTTACTTCTGAGTTGAAAAAGGTTAACTCTGACCTTGTTCTCATGATGTCACATTTTAAGGATCGTCTCAAAAAGGATATCTTTTCTGAAGATACTGATGATACGGTCGGTCACCAGCTTGATGATGCAGTGGTCCATGAAGATTCGTCATGAACTCTGATTCGCTCGTGATCAGTATATGGGTTTTAGAGTTGTCTTTAGTCTTTCTTCTTTTTGTCTAATAAATCTTCTTATGAGAATTTTCATTCTTGTTTACAAGAACAACTAGGGTTTGGAATAGCCATTATTGTGATTACACATAGCTAGTTCCAAACGTTTTCATCTTCAATGTTTTTAGATTTATTAGTTCAAATTCTAAGTTATTTGGAAGATGATGTTTGCAATTTTAATCTTTATGGTTTTATATATTGCAAATTGTTATGGGATATGTGTGTTTGCGTCCGTGAACTATGATTGTCCCATACTCGTTCAAAAGTTATCTCTATTATGTAGATATGAATTTATTGATAAAAAAATAGAATGAACTTTTGACTTACAAAAGTTAAAAGCCTATGTATGTACTGTGTTGCTCCATAAGTTTGATTATGATTGATCATAATCAATTGAATTGATCATTTCCATGATTTGTTTAGTTGTGTTCCTCCGAAAGTTCTCTTATGATTGAGCATGACCGATTGAATTGATCACTTTCTTGTGGTTAATTTAGTTGTGTAATTCCGATTGAATTAATTATGAGTCTTCTTGTGATTAATTTAATTGTGCATTTCGATTGGATTAATCATGAATTCTTTTATGGATAATTCAATTGAATACTTTCGATTCAAATTCATGTTTTCATGTGATTTGATTTTGTCCAAAGAAATCCTTCTTTTCTTGTGAAAGTAAGGTCGCCTTTGTTTTTCTTTCGGGAATGACATTTTATGGGGCAAAGTTCTTTTTGAACTTGTGCTTAATCGTCATATCTTTGTAGGGAGTGCGGCTGTGGAATATTTTAGAGGTTATCTTGTATCTTTATGAACTCCTTGATGAATGTATTTAGCTTCGGCTTTATGATTGCATCTAAATTTGTTGGTATGTTAATACACCTTTTGTCTTGAAGTATCTCCGTCAAAATTTCATTAAGATCCCACTAATTTTAGTACCTTTGCCAATTTTATTGACAAAAAGGGGGAGAATTAATGTGTAGTTCATAATACAAATACATATGGTTTACGGATCATTATGTAATTTACTAAGAGGGAGTGATACATATCACCATAGTATTGTTGTAAAAAGTTGTTATACAATTGAACTTTGATGCGGTATAATAATACTATGACACTGTATAACAATGATTGAGAGCATTTGTTTTCTCATTGTCATAGCTACATATCCTCAACAACGATGATACTCAACTTACAACCTTTGGAATAATTGGAGTACTTGGAAGTGACGAAGATTTCGAGTCTGTTGAATATGCCAAGGAGATCAAGCACGTGGATGAGAAGCTTCAAGTTTTATTTATTTTGTAATCCATATGTATTGATAGTTTTGTCACTAAAATTGACGAAGGGGGAGATTGTTAGAGCATTGGTCGGTCGAACTCGCATGCGTTTCTATCTCAAGCATGTTTGTCAATGTTAGTGATCAAAACTATAGATGTCTCGGACTATGACATAGATAGTGTAGATGAGCTTAGATCTCTCAGCATTCATCATTTGAAGACGAATAACTACTAATGGGAGCTTGTGGAACTTCATCAACAAAAGGTATGTGAAGACTTAAACTCATCTATTACTTGGAAAGTCTATTTCTTCTTTATCTCCTATATTGAGACATAAGTCGTGTTATGATATAGTTTTCTATTACACGCATTTCAGATTTCGAGATAAGTTTATCTCGCTTATATATTTCTCGAAATATGTATTGGAAAGCTTTTTCTTTAGCCATGTTCATCTTACATTCGTGATGAAAGTTCTAATAAGATCATATGAAAATTTCCGAGTTACATCTAACATGGCTTGTGTGATACAATCATTTGATGTTGCCTTGGAATGTTTCATTATGATAATTTCAATAACTTGAAAATCGCTTTGACGAAAAACAGTTTGTGAATAACAACTATATAACGTCCTCTAAGAAAGTTTCGATGATTGAAATTAAGAGTTGATGAGATAACCATCCTTGGATATAAGCATATATAGTGTATTCGCACATTAGTGTATAAATACATGAACCGGGAACCAAATGTACGTATATATGTGTGTATACAAAATTGGTGAAGGGTACAAGATAAGTATGCGTCCCCGTATGCATACTGGTAGAAGTTTTCGAACCGAAAATAACTGCTATGTTTAGGAATTACAAACTCCTAAACTAGTCACCTTAAGTATGCATACCTGTACGCATACTGGTAGGAGTTTTCGAACCGAAAATATCTGCTGAGTTTGGGAATTACAAACTTCTAAACTAGTCATCTTAAGTGTGCGTACCCGTACGCATACTAGCGGAGGATTTCCAACCAAAAATTTCTGCTGAGTTTGTGATCGATAGGGCTGGCAATGGATAAATATCCACCGGATATTGGCCATACCGATAAGGTTAAGGTTAAGGGTTATCGGATATCCAATATCCGATAACATCCGACGGATATCAAAAATCCAATTCGATAAGGTTAAGGTTAACCTATCGGATATCGGATTTTTATCCGTTAATATCCGGTTTTGTTGGACAGAAGCAAAATCTGAAATTTAACAGAATTTTCAAGTGTTTAGCTTAACTGAAAGACAGAAAAACCCACACAAACACTACTCCAGTGTCTCAGTCACATCACACATGAAGAAAAAAACTACAAACACCCCACCAAACAGTCTGCAAACTAAAGTACACAACAGCAAAAGAGAAAAAACCATGTCTTCTTGTACATAGACTTAAAAATAATGTCAAACAACTTGCTAGTGATGATATTCCTTGGATGCCTGGTTATATGTTGCATCATTGCATCAACTTCAGTCGATGACTTCCATATCTGCATTCACAAACGAAACAAAAGAGAAGCAAACATGGTTTATACTAGCAACACGGTTTAAACGAAACAAAACGAAACAAACGAAACAATATATTTATATGATAAAAGCGCATTTGCAGGTGGAGTTATACTAGCAACAGGGTTTATACATGTTTGTCCATACTCATGCTACTCAGTACTCATGGTCATGCTCATGGTTATGCTTTCCTTGGTTGTTGCAGAAAATGAAAGATTCAATTGTTGTTCGATCAGCTAATGGTACATGATGCATCACAGAAAATCAAAGGAAAAGAACTAAGCAAAGGAAAAGAAGATTTACCTGCATAGAAGTGCTTGGACTAATTCTGGACTTAATGAAGCTCTGTGTGTTGTTAGAACCCTTCCACCATCGCTGAACATGGACTCTGATGCTACACTGGTCACCGGAACAGCCAACACATCCCTTGCTATCATTAATGTACATATGACATAAAAAAGGATTAAACAGAAACAATCAATTAGAAAGAAAAACAAATAGTGATGCAGACAAACAAATAGTGATTCCAAATAGTATAAAATGAAAGTAGCAGGGGCAAAATCTCACAAAGATTTCTTGAAATCAGTTGACATATTAACATAGAAATGACAAAATTAAACTAAAAGGAAGATTCAAATTCGAAACAATCGATCAGGCATTAACTTGCTTTAACAGATAGAAAACTAACAGATAGAAAAACTACTTGATATGTGCCAAGAAGATGATCCTCCAGACGATACAAAAGCTTTAACCCTTGGATCAATCTTGCTTCTTCAAACTATTTCCTGTGGCAACTAGCTATTGCTGAAGGAACAAAGGAAGTAAAGACAAAATAATTGTGATCAGGTGAAAAGCTAAGAAACTTAGTTCAAAAAGGATAAGGCAAACGAAGAGTAGAACTTTACAATTGTAGGGAGAAACAGGTTGCTGCTTGTGTATATATATGCCAGAAATAAGGTTAAACAAGATAGATACGTGGGTTCCAAAATATTTGGTTAGCATCAAATATTTAGAAATCCAAAAAAAGTGTATTGTTAGATATTTACATTTTGTTGTAACTTGTTAACAATCAACAAAATTAGTTCTCAAATACTTTGATTTTTTGATACCATACAACAAAGAATTTCAAATTCATATAAATCCAATAGAAACTCAAACAGTTATTTCCCTTCTAAGTTCTTCTTATAAACCCTGATTTCTAATTTAGGGAAGAACATCACAAACCCTAACTCTCTAAAATCAAAATTAAACATCATACACTTTTATAATTCAAAATATACATCAAACCCACCTACAATCCGCTATTCGCAACAATAATAGACAACAAAAACAATTAAATACACAATCGATTTGGGGAAAAAAACCTAAACTACGAAACAATAATAGAAAACACAAACAATGACTTACTTCTTGATTGAGAGTCTCTAATCATAAATATTCTCGACCAAATCACGATCAAATCGATCGCTCAGTCCCCCTCTCTCGATCAAATCACGAACCAGTGAATCACTGTTAGAGAATGAGAAAAAACGGAATTTTGGTAGAATGAATGAAATGGGTTATTCTCTCCCGACATGCGACACATATACCTAGGGGTAGGAAATTACAAGTACACCCCTAGACTATCGGATATCGGATATTAACCTAACGGAAACATCCTATTCCGATATCGTTAAGAGGAAATATCCGATAGAATATCCGATTCCGATATCCGATATCTCGGATTAAATCCTATAGGATGTCAGATTTCGGAAATGGATATCGGATATCGGTTATCCATTGCCATCCCTAGTGATCGAATTTTATATGGTGGTAGTACGGTTGTCTTTCACTCGGACTTAACGAGATTGATTTTAGATTGAATATACGAAAATTCTAGAAATAAAGAAATATATACAAAATATGTCATGGGATGAAGAATTTACTGGGACTCGGGATTTCACTGTATTTCATATTCAAGTGGTTCAAAAATTAATCTTAGGCAATTATAGCTCAAAAGTAAAAGAAATACTAACTCTATTCTTTGCCAAAGTAGATTTCGTAAAACATTAATTGTAGATTGTAAGCATGGTGCATCAAAATTACCTAGAACTAAGCATGCGTCATCAAACAAAGTGACAAGTAATTAATAGAAATCATAATTCATTAAAAATCAGTGCAAATAATAATTAAAGAATTAATTTAATTTACCACATGATGAAATTCAGCTTCGTCCGTCGCCCCAGAGATGGGGTCTAACTCATCATGTTGGAAATGCACTCAAAAGTTGATTTCATTGCTCAAAAAGGTGTTTCCAAGAAGAAAGAGTATAAAGCAGTGTGTTTGTCATAGATATAACTGTTACAAAACCCACTATTACAGAGAAACACTAGCAGACTGTTGCGAACTCTAAATGGTTGTTACAAAAATTGTTACAAAGTTATTGGATTTGAATGTATTGGCAACGGTTTCTTCGACTGTCTAAATATGCTGTTTGTGTTCTTCCTCTTCTTCTTCTTCGCCTGAAAGTGCAGAACTCGTCTGCAACTTCTTTTACGAACCAGAACTTCACTCCTAACTCTCCATAAACCTTCTCTGATACTCCAACGCTCTATATATACTACACAGTCCTTCGAATATCTCCTCATTACTACGAATAATCTCTTCATACTTCAGGCAGTAAAAAAAATATTTTCTTTCCCCTCTTGCCTTCCCATGCGTTAAAATGCTGCAGATACACTCTAAACATGCTGGTACACGCATATGATTGAGTCAACACGCTCTAGGGATACACAAACTTTCTAAAATATCTCCACAGAATCCAGAGTATCTCTCTCGTACGTGAATGCCCTGTTTTGTAAAAACAAAGGATATATTCCCTTTTTATCTCATGCAGATGCTATAATGTCTCCAATCATCTTTACAAATTTAGATATAATCAAACAACATACAATTCTCTCATCTCAGGTCCCACGTATCTTCAAAATCATCAACAGAATATCCGAAACTAATCCTCCAGTATTATCCAAAACCGGTGTTTATCTCCTATTTTCTTGATTCAAAAAGTATTACCAACCCTGTTTTGTAGTACAAGATTGATGCCAGTTAATATCCAAGACAAACTCCTCAAGAATCTCTTCCAAATATCGACCCAGAGAATTACGCAGGTGGTGAAGAATTCTCCCGCCAAAAATGTATTCAAACGATGAAGATGAGAGGTTCCCCTTATCCAGACCAGGGGTAAGAATAGCCATGGGGTGTAAATAGCACACACGGGGTGCAAATAGCAGTGAGGTTTCCCCTTAGTAATTGAAGTACCCCTTATCCAAAATGAGAGTCTGAATAGTAGGTGTCCTCCGGGGTTCAAATAGCACTTTTGTGTATTTCTATAAAAACACATGTGCAACCATAAAAATACCATAATAAGTACAAAATCAAGCACTAACAATACAAACACTGAGGACAATTCAGACACAAAAATGTGTCTATCAAATACCCCCAAACTTATTATTTGCTAGTCCTCGAGCAAAACTAATCTAGAAAATAAAATCCTAACTCACTAGGTGGCCCTAGTGACCAAGATATAGTCTCAGGAGGGTTTACCAGAGGTGTACCCACAAAACCTTTACTCCAGACCCTAGCTATCTACGCAAAACCTTGAATGGCACTACAAAATCTCCTTGGTTGGCATACTCTCATTGACTATAGGAGGAAGTACCCTGATGCAAAGTTCCAATTGCTGTACACGAGTTTGCACTCAAGCATACTCAAATTCATATATATGTGACAGAGCTCTACTCGGGTAGTTTCTGGATATCATAACCGGAGTCAACAAATCACATGGAAAGATTAATAAGATGGATGTAGAGAAAAAAACGTAGATGGTTTTAAGGTGAACGATGTTTCCCATATATGTATGAAGGCCTCTACCAAGATGAACCTATCCTAATGGACTGAGATACCAGTCTGACTAATATCAACACAGCTGGCATATACAAGGGGACCAGTGGGTGATAATCCTAACTATAGGTCAACACAACTGGCAAATACAAGGGCACCAATGGTCGACTTTATTGAATTTATTCCGGTTGGTCTGATGGTCTGGTCTCAATTCATTTTTCTTTCTCTTTCTCTTTTTTTTTTTTTTTCAAATTTTTTTCCTGGTATCTCAATCACTCTATTTCACCCTAGCAATGGTAACAACTTGAATCCTGTGCCCCACCAAATCACTTATAAGAAAAGAAAAATAAAAACAGAAGGTGAAAAGGATTCAACGAGATATGGCGAAATTACCATGTTTTTTCCTAACACCTGAGCTCTGTGCTTTTATGAATAGACTCTATTTAGATGTTTCCATCCAACTCAGATTGGTTCCTCAACTCCTACAACCAAGATGCTTCCATACACTTAGATTGGTTAGTGCCATCATTAATAAACATAAATTTCTAGGCTCCGGAGTTTATTTATTGCAACTAAAAAGTTTCTCCCATACCCCCAAACTTAAATCTAACATTGTCCTCAATGTTCTAAAGATAAAATTAAAAGCATGAACAAGGAGAAACTGTTACCGCTTGAAACAAAAGAGTTAAAGAAAGATATTATCGTATTGCATGAGCATGGGTTACCTCCCAAGAAGTGCTAAGTTTAAAGTCTTCAGCCAGACATCAGAAGGAATTAGTCACCTCATAGAATCATAAAGTAATAACCGGAATAACTGTGGATCACCAAAACCAAATAGAGCTATCACAAGTAAAAGGAATCTGCAACATGCCAAAAAAAATTAACAAATAAAGCACAACCTTGTCTAGTTTCCTGTTTAAGACAACTACATTTAGTTATGGTTCAGGTTCAGGTTCTATATAAAATATTTCCATGGGTTGGATTTCCTCATAAGTTAGATCCGAATGTTTAGGTTCTAGAGTCTGTAAAAACTCAAATAAAAACTTAAAAGCACATAATAATAACCGAAATAACTTCGGATCCTTAAAGTCAATCAGGTTTGACTCACATAGTTGACCATAATAATGGTCATTCTTAAGCAAATGTGTCGACCCTAATATCCTAAAGTAATTAGGTTTAGTCTTAAAATTTAGTAATTGACACATCTGAAACTTATACGTTCCCACAATTGGTTGAAAAATATTTGGTTGGAAAACAAAGTCAATTTGGGTATTATCACCTGGGTAAACCACATCAACCATATGATGGGTTTCTAACAACTGAACTTCTTCCTGGACATTATTAGGTTCGGAAGAGCTAGTATGACGGTAATCTGGCACAATGGTTGAGGTACATATATCAAGTCCCAAGTGAGGGATCTTTCTAAGAGTTAAAGCACACGGAGAATGATAATCACCCACAAACTTAGAGTTTTCAGTGTCTCTAGAAAGACTAGTCACAACTTCCCTAATTTCTAGGTCATCAGATTCCTAGAAATGGTCAATTGATTCTTCTAAGTCAGGTTCATCCTCACACATCTCTACAAGTTCACTTTCTTTGTCTAAGACTATTTTTTTCTAAATCGCTAGATTCAAAATAAACTCGTTCCTCTAAACTTTCGTTGGCTTCGTGAAAAGGAAATACTACATCGTCTAAAATGGGGATATTTCTAGTCAAATTCTCGTCCTTTTGAATAGGTGAATAATTATTAAAATTATTTGGATTTGTACTAGAAATAACATTATCATTATAAAACTCAACCGGAGTAACAAATTCCTGATCACTATGCCTACATATTTCAGATTCTTCATCAATACTATCCTCATCATAATCATCATTATATGAAAATGATCGAACCTCATCTAAACAAGTAGTGTTACCAATTCTAACCTCGTCATCTTGATTATGTGAATAAAAACTATCCTTATTTTCAAGGGTGGTATTGGGAACACTATATTGGAATTTAAGACTATCTTGAGTAAGTCTTTCCACAATCCTATTTGTACTTTCAGTTAATTGCTTGAGGGAATCTTCTAGAGACATCTTAGTTGTTTGCTCTACGGACTCTTCTGGAAGCGGAATATTATAAGTCCCTTTCATAAATAAGTGAAACTTCTGTGTTGACTCATTAAAACTATTGAGAGACTCTTGTAAAGAAATAAGGAGATTGTTTTGTTCGTATGACCTGTGCGCATGTGGATAGTAATTGGGCTCACTATGGTATGACCCGTAACCTTCAAAAGGTTGATCTTCCTAACCACTATTCACACTATGGTCAAAGTAGTAGTGTCCATTTTGTTCAGTTGGATATTCGTTGTATTGGCTATTGTACCAATTTGACATTCTCAAAACAAAATAAAACCCACTGACAGGGGATTCGTGGGTGAATAGAGTCTTACCTCCCGTACCAGACGGGTGATGAACCGCTGAAGTCGACTCGGGCCACGACTCCTATGTCATGTACGAACCTGAGGGGCCGAGGAGATATCGTAATCGCCGTCCTTCCCTGCAGCAGTTTTACTTAATTCACCCTTCCTTAGGGTTTTAAAAATATTAATGTCCAATGTTCCAAAAATAAAGTTCAAAAAGTCCAAAAATAAGAAATTACAAAAATAAAAAAAAACCTATTTACAGTTTATAAAAATCAAATAAAATAAAATATCTATATACAAAAAATCTTCTTCTTCACTCCTTTTGGATTTCTCTTTTCTTTCCTTCTTTGGCTTCGCTTTTGTTTTCAGCACTTTCTCCCTTTTTCTTTAGCTCATTTCCAAATCTGATAACAAACAAGAAATACCAAAAGGCGTAAAAAAGAACAAAAATAATAATAATAAAAATAAAACCTAAAAACAAATCTTTACACAAGTCCGCGTCGGCGGCGCCAAAAATTGATCGAATTTTATATAGTGGTAATACGGTTGTCGTTCACTCGGACTTAATGAGATGGATTTTAGATTTAATATGCGAAAATACTAGAAATAAAGAAATATATATAAAATATGTCATGGGATGAAGAATTTACTGGGGCTCGGGATTTCACTGTATTTCATATTCAAGTGGTTCAAAAATTAATCTTAGGAAATTATAGCTCAAAAGTAAAAGAAATACTAACTCTACTCTTTGCCAAAATAGATTTCGTAAAACATTAATTGTAGATTGTAAGCATGGTGCATCAAAATTACCTAGAACTAAGCATGCGTCATCAAACAAAGTGACAAGTAATTAATAGAAATCATAATTCATTAAAAATAAGTGCAAATAGTAATTAAATAATTAATTTAATTTACCACATGATGAAATTCAGCTTCGTCCGTCGCCCCAGAAATAGGGTCCAACTCATGTTGGAAATCCACTCAAAAATTGATTTCATTGCTTAAAAAGGTGTTTGAGAGAGGAAAGAGTATAAAGCCGTGTGTTTGTCACAGATATAACTGTTACAGAACCTACTGTTACATAGAAACTCTCAGTTGAAGCATATCATGGGTTAGTAACGGAAGCCCCATTTTTCCATCATTTTTTTTCCTTTCTAAAACCGCCTTGGCAGCCGGACTCAGACCAGAGTCAAATTTGTTCGTTTGACATTTTGACTGACTTTGACCATTTAGTCCCAACTCCCCAAAACCAATTTAACTTCTCACCGGAATCAAGGTTTCAGCTATTCATTTCTCTGTCTGTTCCCTAGAAAATGGAATCCCTAACAAAATTCAATCAAAATCCACTGAATCTGTCATCCAACTCAGTATCTATTTCTTCAATGTCCCTTAAACCCCCTTCAAAATCAAACATAATCCTTAAAAGCTTCATTTTTTCTTCAAACAAAAACCCCCAAATTGATAAAACCCCCAAAAATCCACTCTCACCAATTATTAAAACCGCATGTATGGTGTCTTCACCATCTCAATCGCATCTAATTCCTCCAGAAACCTTCGAATCTATCGAAGAAACCAAAGTTGAAACAAAAACTCATTGATGATATACAACAGGCCATTGATTCACTTCCTAATGATGTTGAAAGCTTGAAAATTACTAATGGAAAACAACAGGCCATTGATCCATCTGACCCTCAATGGACGTTACTGAAATCTCATTTGCAGAGTTCAATAGGTGAAGCAGAAGCGGTGACGTTAGGGTTCGCAGCTCTCTGTTGAAGCATATCATGGGTTAGTAATGGAAGCGTCTCAATTAGAGACTGGGGAGTTACAGAATGTGTTGAGGAGAATTGAGAATGCAATGGAGAAATGTAAGAAGGAGAATTATTCGGAAGCTTTGAATGTTTATCATGAGCCTGTTAAAGAGGAGCCTAGAGATTTTAGACCTTATTTATGTCAAGGTACTATTTATATTTTGTTGAGGAAAACGGAGGAAGCTGCAAAATCATTTGAGAAGTATCAGAAATTGGTTCCGAAAGATCATCCTTATCATCGGTATTTCGAGGATAACATGATGGCTACTAAGGTTTTCTCGCAAATGGCTGATAGTCAGACTAGTTGAACCAGAGATATGGAGGGGTCATTGGGAAATTGAGGTTGGTAAGATCTTTTAAGAAATTTTATGTTTCTGTTTTTCTTTTTATTAAAGTTTTGCAAACTTAGCAAGTGATGAATACATATGAGACATTAGGCACAGTTATTATGGGAAATTTTGATGGTTGAATGTTGCCAATTTGAACCTTGTTTACGTTAGATTGTTTGATGTTGTTATCTTGCTTTTACTTTGCTGAAAATGAAAAGGATTATTTCTCCTAATGGGATTTAAATAAACTTAGCTTGATTCTCTTATAGTGACACAACTGAAATGTTATATTAAGTTTAATATAATGGTGGTGTTAGTTGCGAGTGCGCCAATAATTCTCTTATAGTGACTTACACCACTGAAATCCGAAAAATATATTATCGTGCCAAGATTTATATATATACAGATACATTATCATGTTTCTTAAGATATGTATAAAAGATCTAAGTGGTGCGCATTGATTGGAATAATGGTGCTTAACCTATTCTTTTATGCTATTGGCTTCATTTTTTTCTCTGTTGT
Organism: Papaver somniferum; assembly: GCF_003573695.1. Taxonomy (NCBI): domain Eukaryota; kingdom Viridiplantae; phylum Streptophyta; class Magnoliopsida; order Ranunculales; family Papaveraceae; genus Papaver; species Papaver somniferum. The sequence goes on from NC_039368.1 coordinate 716,980, forward strand.
TCTGCTTGGGACTATCATTTCTTTCAAAAATAGAGTAGAATGTAGACTCCCAACGGGTCCGATAGGCTTACCAATCATTGGACATATGCACCTCATAGATATTGTTCCTTACCGTTCTTTTTAGAAACTCGCAATCCAATATGGTCCTTTCTTCCATCTTGTCTAGGTTCTTCTGTTCCACGTGTCATAGTTTCCTCTCCTGAATTGGCATAGTGTCTTATGACCGATGAACTTACCTTTGGGTCACGTCCTGTAACCATCGCCATCGATTACCTCACTCACAACTCTGCGGGGTTTGCTTCAACTAATTTTGGAACTGTCTGGAGTTTTATGAAAAAGTTTTCCGAGTTCATCGGTGGCCAGGCTCTTAAGAAACATTGCCACATTCGATAGACGAGATAGAACTTAGTGCAGCTGTTGTTAGAGAAATCTATTGATTGGGAATAATTACTCAAATGATGCTTACGGAGAGGAAGTTCGTCTCCTCGTGAGGGAGGTTACGGAGATTTTTGGTCTGTTTAATGTCTCAGATTCTTTTGGGTTTCTAGGAAACCTAGATTTACAAGGGTTTCTTAAAAAAATCCACTGATATAAGAGGCAGATATGGTGTCTTGCTTGGAAGAATCATCAAGTAGCGTGAAGAAATAAAAAATATTACCAAGTGATGTCAGTAATAACAAGGTGAAAGATTTTTTGGATATCTTACTTGATGTATCAGAAGATACGAACTCAGAGGTCAAACTTAACAGAGATAATGTTAAGGCTTTCCTCTTGGGTAGTCCCTTTCTCTTTTACTTTCTCAGATTTGCTGCTAAACTCTGTGATTTGTTTTTTTAGTACTACACTGTGTAGTGAGTACGTAAAATTGGACTTGGCCATGGTTAACTTAGGTTGTTATTAAGGGGTATAGGTTCACTTGTTCAGATTATAATCACATATTCTCCCTTAATTTTGTGGTTAATTAGGATATCATGAAGGCTGGGACAGACACATCAGCTGTTTCTACTGAATGGGCACTTGGGGAGCTCAGTAATCATCCAAATATGCTTCAGAAAGCTAGGGAAGAGATAAATTGAGGCGTGCGCAGAGATGTTAGATTGGTGGATGAATCTGATCTACCAAATTTTCCTTACCGTCAAGCGATTTTTAAAGAAGCGCTTCGTCTTCACCCTCCTGCACCCATGCTTGCTAGAAAATCCTCCCAAGATTGCATGATAGGAGGCTATAAGATCCCAGCAAAAACTAGGTTGTTTGTTGATGTATGGTCTATCAATAGGAACCCTAAGTACTAGAACGATCCCTTAGAATCTCGACCATAGAGGTTTATGATACCTGAAGGTGTTGAATGCAAATGTGATCAGTATCAAATTAGAGTGAGCAAGGATGTTAGGGGGCAACATTTTGAATTCCTTCCATTTGGTAATGGGAGGCGAGGGTGTCCTGGGATTTCGTTATCTCTACTCCAAGGACCAGCAGTACTGGCTGCTGTGATCCAATGCTTGGATTGGGAGGTAGTTAGCAGTGGCGGCAGCAAAGTAATTGATATGACCGACCAACTGGATTGGCTGTTCCATGGCCAATTCTTACTTGACCTGGGAAGCCGTTTCGATCCGCTCAACCTTGATGTGTAATTGATACAAAATTGACAGAGGAAGAAATAAACTTTGGGATTGAATGTGCTTTCCAAGCTCTCCATGTTTTGGATGCAGATATGAAATGAGACATCTTCCATTGGAGCTATGTTGTGGTTTATGAATTAGTAATTAGGCCCATGGACGTGTTAAACCGTATGTATCCCTGTAAACTTTTACTATCATGCTTGGTATTTTTTTCCCATTTTCTGTTGATCGCGAGATTCTAGTATACCGAAAGCTTGTATTATGCTCTTGCCTAATCTATGTTTTCCGTCTTCCAGGATACAAGTTTACAGGTTTTTTAGTTCAAAATAGAAGTAATAGAAACCAGTTGCACTTGAATGGTGATGTAAAGCATTTGCTGTATCTATAGAACTTGAGGCATATTGAAACTATACTGCACTTAAAATGGTGAGTAGCTATTCAAGTCTTTCCTGACCTTGCCAACTTGAGGTATATTGAAATTGCACGTCTATCCTATGCTCTACGCAAAGGTTCAAGTGGTCATCTCTTAACAGTTTACCAGACAACAATGTATGTGGTAGATCGTGCGAGACTGACTGTATCTGGAGCGCGCCATGTCAGTCTTGCTTCACCTTCATTTCAACACAATGCAAACATTATGTTATTATAACCCTATGCATGCATGATGAAGCACTGAAATTTTTTGGATAGAGAACCTGAAAAAAAGTTATCATATCTGAGTATGAGAATGTCCATTGCTATAACGACGCATATATTTACAGGAAAAATAATTGAGGCAAGACCATCATAAGTGGACTGCACAACTAAATAACAATTAGAAGAAAAGGGTGTTGAAGCTTCCTTCGGGTGGGCAACAGAATGGATATGTTACTCATATCAGGGGCGGAGCTATGTTAAATGTAGGTGGGTCTCCGGACCCACCTAAATTTTCCACACTAAGCTGTGAGTAGTCAGCGTTTTGTTAGAAGTTAGAGAGGAAATTTCCCATCTGAGGATATAGGGAGACGGAAAGGCTAAAAAAGATAAAGCTTTTAGAGTTTTTCACACAACAAAAGTAAAAGGGATGCAGTAGGTATGTAATTTTTACTCTTATTCCATCGGTATTTAAGAAGACATTAGATGATCTGATGATGTAATATGTATAGTCTTCATATATTTAGTTGTCTCCTTTAGTTTACATAAGCGGACAAAGTTAATATAATTTGAATTTAGTGGTCATATGAATATTGCAATATGCCATATGCTACCAATTAATCAAGTATAAAGTTATCAATCAAAGTTATCGTACTGTCAAAGAACTCCTAGTATGATAAACACGGTGCCCCGGTTGGATTTATCTTAAGTATGATGGTAACTTTTGGTTTGGTAAGATTTTCATTTTTGTCTTTTGAATAGGTATCGAAAGATATTTCAAAAAAGTTAGGCGAGAGGATTCAGCTCCTGTATTGATTAATGATAATCAATTGGCTTCTCAACCTGAATCAGGACCTGATAGTCAAGATATGAACGATTAATTTTTCTTTAGATAAAAATTCATTTATCCTTTACATTAATTTTTGTTTTACTTGTGTATGACGTGAACCGGTATGTCTTGCTTGTCAATAAAAATAGATTAGTTAAGGTGAAAAGTCTTTTTTTTAATATTGCCCCACACAACCAGAATTCCTGCCTCGGCCACTGACTCATATGTAGCTGTTGTGCATCTTCGTTGCTGTTAATGGATGATATTCGTGTGAGTTTTGATCTACATATAACAATCTAAGATGTAGTGTATACTGGGTCGGATTCAGTAATAAATTTAGTAGGGCATAACCATCTAACCCCATGATCTAACGACCCTCATCTGTTAATAATGTAAGTGACACGATTGTCTTCTTGATAACGCACATAGGACCTGCTGGTTAAAATGAGTGCCACGGACTCGACATCGAACTATGAGCTGGAAACTTAAAGACGAGTTAGCTGGATTGTTTGATCTGGTAATAAACGTGAGGGGTCAACCGTAGTTCGAGTATTGTTAGCTAGTGAATGTCGTTTGATTCCTTCAGCCATTAAAACAAAGACACTTTCATCAGCTGTATTCATAATTTTCGAACTTGTATACGCTGTCTTTAAGCCCGAAGTTATTTTTTTCTGTCAAAACATAAGAAAACTCGAGCTCGGCAACTAGTTAACCTTACACATATTTTAGTGAATGGCCTTTTAGGACACATACCAAGTTATCGGTGCCAACCCTGGATATTGGTTCAAATTTACCCTTTAAATGCCAACCATGTTAATTAAGATTTGTCAGCTGATAGTATCTGTACCTAGAGTCTACCCTCCTTGATTATTAGCTCCCTAGCAATCTAAATCCGTCCGTTTGTAATAAGTCTCAATGACGCCCGCATAAGACTTAATACAAACGTGCCACTTACATTACTCACAGATATGAGTGTCGGTTGTTCAATAATTTGATTTGAGTTACTTGTCTGTCTGCAATCTTAAAACTTATGATAGGGATGTAAATTGTTGGACAAATTTCATCCTTCGATCTACTTTTATCTGGAAATTAATGTCTGGCAAAATTCATTACTGAATTCTGACCCAGTACAACGTACGTGCATGTAAACAATTACAACCACAAGTCTGCTTAACAAAGAAGAACCGCATGTATTACCTAACATTACAGTTGCAGTGCAATCAATAATAGAGCTTGTATTCAATGGTCTAGTTGAACCTTCATGCACACGGTAGATCTGCATATCAAATTTGTAGTTGCATATTTTCTGATGATTACATCCAAGTAAATCTAAAGGCTATAAACTACATAACATTCAAGATTCAAAGATAAACAAGATGTAAAGAACACGAAAAGTAAAGATTGACACAAGCATATAACGTGGTTCGGCCATGAAGACCTACGTCCACGGAAAAGAAGACGTTTTCTTTATTGATTAAGGTCTTATCCTTGAAAGAGCTACAAATATCACTTAGATTTCTCATTCTCTCTTTATCTAGATCTCTCTCAGGAATTCTCTGTAGAAAGACCATCTAAGATTACATGTCCATTTCCTTCTACATGGACTGGTATTTATAGGAAAATTAGACTCGTGAAGGCCTGGTCTCGCCGAGCTGGTGGAGCTATCGTGCATCTTCTTATTACTTCGAACGATCTCTATACTATCCCTCGTGATGGCCTGCTTGGTTCTCCTTCCGAGTCGTCTCGTCCTGTACGTCATCATGTTGCTCTTCCTTGGGGAACCTCGTGCTGCATCATCCCTGGGTTATAATATAGATCTCCCGATCCTTCTGATGCGATGCAGATTCGGCCACGCCTCTTCTGATCCTTCATTAAATGCGGTCCTTCTTTTTAGACTTGACCGTCTGAGTCGATTAGACCACTCCTTACACGCGTCATTCATGTAACGTTGTAGCAGGCGTCTCGATTCAGACAAAATCACCTTTTTGAATGTGATTCGATGCTTCTATCTCATCACCTTACCATGATACCATCCCTTGAGATGTTGACACGTGGTCATCGGGTAATTTACCCTCACATTTTGCTCCTTTTCTTTGCAACTTTCCAAGGACATGATGGGAAGAAAACTTCGTAACCGTCCCGTCTTTATCGCCACGTCCGAGATTTTCGCCACCTCTGCACCTTTAGTGGGCTTTTACTTGTTGGATTTAAGGCACCGGTTATTTGTCCATTGGTTTCTTATAAAATCTTTTGGGGGAAGAGAATAATGTTTTTATTTCCTGTTTTTAGGGTTCAGAACTTTTTCATTCTTTCTCTCCTCTGTCCTTTGTTGTTCCTTCTTAACTTCTTGTCTTCTATAAAGAAGTTCATTATGTCTGGGAGAAACTCTCCATCTCGACCTCCAAGACGGTATGGTCCTTCTTCTTTGTTTTTCTTTTTTTTTTTTGTTTTCGTCGGTGGTTTACTCTGTTCTTGTGGACTGCATAGTTCTTATGTGACCATCAGTGGTTCTTTGCCATTGTTTTTCAACTGTAAAGTTTCTTTGGGGATCACTATTGTTGTTTCCCTCTTATTTTTGATGTTTTCGCCAGTTTTTTGCTGGCATAAGTTCTTATTCTTTTCTTCTGTTCACTCTTTATAGTGCTGATAAGAGACCGATGAGAACTCCGAGTACTAGTCGTTCTTCCGACATGTTTGATGCCGCTTTCTTGGAGATGGTGAAGACTAAGTATCGTTTTTAGAGATTTCAAGTCACTTTTGCCAGTGCGGAGGGTCAGGCAGGCGTCTTGAAAAAAAACTCTTCGAGGATAACCCTTGCGTCCCAACGAGATCATCGTGGCGGCGGGTCAGCTCTATACTGGGCTTCGCCTTCCTCTGTATTTCCCACTAGATTCCTTTCAGTACGAGGTACTTTGTATGCTTAGTCCCCAGCGAGGTATATTTCAACCCAATGGTAACTTTTATAGGATCGCACGAGAATGTTCTCGGCGAAGTCAAAGCAAAGTTACTGAGCACGAGATGAACGAGTTCGTTCCTTCTCAGAAGGATTTGTATACACCTGCGACCTTCCTGGAGAACTATTGGTGTCAACAGTCCGATATGTTTGACGGCTTTGGAGTTGGGATTTCTAGATCTCAGCGTCCTCTCCGAGGTCCCCCTCCCATGACCGATTTGGATCCTCCCTATCATAGAAATTTTACACTTCACAAGACTCATGAGCCCAAGTGGTTTTTAGTTCCTCTCCGCATTGTGGGGCCTTACATTTTTGGCTGGGATGAGACTGGCGATGTTCTTCTTGGGATTCCCGAGATGCATAATCATCTTCCACCTTACAATCCATGGGATCTTAAATGGGTCCCTCCTCGAAGGCGTTCATCACAAACTTCTCGAGCTATTGAGGATTCTAAGGTATAAAATATTGTCTTATTGTGTAACGTATATATACCTTGCCCCTGTTTTATGCCTTAGCATCTGACGCTGTTTGATTGTTTTGGCAGAGGAGGAGGGTTGCTGATGGTTCTGGGCCATCTAATGCTCCTTTGGAGGTTGAAGAACATGCTATGGAAGTTGATATTGGTGCATTGTTTGGTGAGATGCATTCTTTGATGATCTTGACCAAGCCTTTTTGGATGATCCTATCAATCCCGGTGGCACCGCTACCTTATCGGATGTGGGGATGCCCCAGGAGAGTAATCTCGTTGATACGGGTGTTCTTTCAGATGTAGGTGCTCGGGTTGGGGGTGGTGTTGGTGATATTGTTCATGTGGTTTCAAGTGGTGGTGGTGTTGGTACTGGCGTACCAAGTACTTTTGCTGGTGGCTTTCCGTCTGCTCCAGCGGCTCCTTCTAGTTCGTCTTCCACTGTTTTTGGTGGAGGATCAGAGGCGAGGAAAATGCTATGCTCGGATCAGTATGCTCGGCTGAGTGAGGACGAGCAGGCTCGTATCTTAACTTCTTTGCCGAAGTCCGCTCAGCATCAGCTTGTGCATGAGGTATGGATTAAAACTTGACTATATTTGTAATAGTATGTAAGTTATTATCGCCCAGGTTATAGTTTGTCTAACTGGTGATGTTGTCTGATTTACTAGAGCAACAATCTGAGGCTTGGTATGCTGTCTGAGACTCGTGTTTCCAGGAAGAGAGCCAAAGCTGTAGAGCACGAGAACCATAATTTGCGTCTCATCGTGGAAATGGCTAAGCAGGAGGCCTTGTCCTTTCTCCAGGATAAGAAAGAGTTGGAAGGTATTTAACTTCTCCTTTGTCTAAGTTTTTTTTTTTTTGTCAACTCCATAACAGGTTCTAGAGTTCTGAATTAGTCCCTCTATTGGTAGCCACCGTCAAATATTTGGATGAGGTGATAGATAATACTGTTCATAGGCATGTTAGGAAACTTTGCAATCTAAAGCTCGATGTAAGCTCTCGCTAGTGCAAGATTTATTCCCTGGAACATGAGAATGCACAAATTCAGAAAGATGTGAATGTTTATCGAGATCACATTGTTGAGCTTCGTGCGATGTTATATAAAGCTAAGCAGGTGGCTGTAGCTCGTTCGGATGAGATCAAGCTACTCTGAACTCAGAAGGATCGGCTGATTGAGTGGCAGTCCGACCATATTCCCCTACTGATGCAGGCAAAGGACGATAGAGAAGAGTTAATATGTCTTAAGCGAGATTTTATCCATCTTGAGAGGGAGCGTGATAAACACATGTTATCTTGCCCGGCTGGTGATGCTGCTATAACTCCTATTGAAGCACATATTAGTGATTTAGATAATCAAAAGTCCCAAGTAGAACAGACCCTATCTTCTGTTTTAATTGAACATGAAGGTTGCCTATTAGCAACTTTTGATTTTATACATCTCATGCTTTGTGAGTTGTCCCTTGTGTTAACTGTCTCCTTTTATTTCTCCTGCAGAGGCCCTTACGCGTAATGCATAGTTGGAGAGGCAGTTGAAAGAAGTGAAGGAAGCAAGGAAAAGTATTGATGAAGATCTCAATGAATTGGTGAGTAACCATGAGGAAGAGATGGAGTCTGAACGTGCTGATAAGAATAAGAACATGAACAATCTTCATGCTGAGTACAAGGTTATGATGACAAATGCATGCAAGGCTGCCATCCTTCGTGAGTGCCAAAGAGTTGCTGCGGTTGCTGCTTCCAATATTGTGATTCCGCCTCCGCCTGTTGAGACTGAGTCCGAGCTAGTTTATCCTGATACTGCCGAGGGCGACGATCATATGGACACTGATCAAGGTGTTCCTGGTGATGGGAAGGCTTAAGTTCTTCAGTTCTCTTGCCCGTATAGGCCTTGCTTTTTTAAGAACTTCTTATTTTCTTCTCTTTGTGTTTACACCCTTTGCTGTTTTTGAGGTGATGTTTAGAAAAACATTGTTTGGTACGTCATCGTGCTACTTGCGAGGTAATGTTTTAATTGGATTGATTAGTCAGTATGCTAACCAAGTTCTCTTATGTGTTGGAGGCATTATTTTTCTACTCATATTTTGATAAGTCCTCATATGTGTGGGAGGAAATGGTACTTTCTTTTGAAACCGTTGTTTATATGGATGATAGTTTCCTTGCGCATTTATTCTTGTGGCTCTGGGGGAGGTTTTGCGCATGCTTTTGGTCCAACCATGGGTGACAAAGCCAAGGAGTGATAAATTCCTTAATTGGATAGGGCATCTATTACGGTGTTGGACTTTGAGTATGGCACATCTCCATTCTCTCCTTAATCTGATGCCTTCATCGACTTGATTTTTTAATAGTGTCCCGTTTAGGTTACACTTTCCCCTTGGTTGAGTGATCATATATTTAAGTCACTTTCTATCTAACCGTGCTTTGAAGGGAAATATCCCGGTCAGGTGATTCTTTCCTTAGCCAAAGGTAAGTACCTTGATTCTAGATATCTCATGTTATGGAAGGACATCATCCGATTTCATGATCTTGATGGAAATACCTTAGGTCTACTTCCGTCTTAGGTAGCTTAGGGTGTCTCCCGCTTCATCTTGCTTCATTTGGCTAGATGGCATTGCCTTAGGTCTGTGTCCGTCTTGGACAACTTAGGTATTTTACCCGCATCGTTCATTGTAGAATGGAAGGTGTGGCTATCACCGTGCCATAATTTTAATGGGCTTTGTTTATAATGAAAATGAGGTATGATTATGCTACGTACGAGCGCAAAGAAAAGAAAAAATAAAGTAAAACATTAAAGCGAAAAAGAGCAAGTAAAACAAAAACAAACAGAAATCAAAGTAAATGGAAATAAGTACACAAAAGGGGTAATTTTATTATTCTCAAAAGAGGGTTTGTGAAACCTTAGTACATTCGATTAAGGTTCCATGACCTTTTTACAAGTAGGGATTTAAACCCTATTATCATAGTGTAACCTTCTAAGCACTAGGTTGTTTTAAACATTGTATTGCTTGAGGTACTGAGTATTCCATGGGAGTTCTAATTCTTCTCAATTAGGCTTGAGCAATCTGTATGCTTCATCACCTGTCTTGGCGATGACTGTGAGCGATCCTTCCCAGATGGGAGAAAATTTTCCTGACTCGCGTTGGTATGGCGGAGTCTCGCGCCAGACTTTATCGCCTGGGTTAAATTGCCTCGGATGAACATGCTGGTTGCATTCTCGGGCTAACCTCCGATGGTAATTTTCTTTTCTCCGGGGGGGGGGGGGGGGATTTCTTGGATCTCCTTGAGATCATCTAGCTTGGCGAGTGTTATGTCCGAGGTTGAGCCCTTCTCCCGAGCCTCGATCTTAATTGTTGGGATCATCGTTTCCGCGCCATATGTGAAAGTGAAGGGAGTCATACCTGTTGCTTCTCTTCGGGTGGTTCAATGATCCCACAAAACGTTGTGTAATTGTTTACGCCGGCTAGTCCTATGTCCACCTAACTTGTTTTTAAGCATGTTAGCGATGGCTTCATTGGTGTAACAATGTAGACCTCGGGGAGTGAAGAAGGCAGTGTGCTCTTGGTCTTCCTCGGCGAGTGGGATTTGGTTATAACCCGCATATTTTTCCATTAGAGATAATAGTCCAGATCCGAACGTTGCTTCTACGAGCTGGTCAATATCTGGGAGTGGAAAGCTATCTTTTAGACAAGCTTTATTGGGATCATTAGGATCAATACGGATTCGCGCTCCTCTATTTCTCTTTGGTACTATCGTCATGTTAGATATCCATATCGGATGTTGCATTTCTCGGATGGATCTTGATGCCTCCATATTCTGTAGTTCTTTTTGGATTATCTCGTGATACCCTGGTTCCGCCTTTAGCATATTTTGCCTCATAGGCTTGTGCTTTGTATCAATTTTCAAGTGGTGACAATAGACTTCTGGATCTATCCCATGTATATTTTTTTTACTCCATGCAAAGACATCATAGTATTCCTGTGTCACTAGTACCAGTTTTTCTTTCTCCTTTTTGTCGTGAAAAGTTCCAATCTTAACCATACCCTGATTTTTGGTTGTTTTGATATTTAATTCTATCATAGGTTCCGAGGCTGGGAAGTTTGACTTATTCTCTCCAACATCGGAGAGGTTCTCTGGTTGCAATAAGGACTCCATAGGTGAGTCCCAGATTGGGATATTGTCCGAGGCTGGTACATTGTCCAAGCGTCTCGCTTCATTCGTTACCGCTATGTAAGCATCATTGAGATCGTCTAGCTTGGCGAGTGTTATGTCCGAGGTTGAGCCTTTCTCCCGAGCCTCGGTCTTAATTGTTGGGATCATCGTTTCCGCGCCATATGTGAGAGTGAAGGGAGTCATACCTGTTTCTTCTATTCGGGTGGTTCAATGATCCCACAAAACGTTGTGTAATTGTTTACGCCGGCTAGTCCTATGTCCACCTAACTTGTTTTTAAGCATGTTAGCGATGGCTTCATTGGTGTAACAATGTAGACCTCGGAGAGTGAAGAAGGCAATGTGCTCTTGGTCTTCCTCGGCGAGTGGGATTTGGTTATAACCCGCATATTTTTCCATTAGAGATAATAGTCCAGATCCGAACGTTACTTCTACGAGCTGGTCAATATCTGGGAGTGGAAAGCTATATTTTAGACAAGCTTTATTGGGATCATTAGGATCAATACGGATTCGCGCTCCTCTATTTATCTTTGGTACTATCGTCATGTTAGATATCCATATCGGATGTTGCATTTCTCAGATGGCTCTTGATGCCTCCATATTCTTTAGTTCTTTTTGGATTATCTCGTGATACCCTGGTTCCGCCTTTAGCATATTTTGCCTCATAGGCTTTTGCTTTGTATCAATTTTCAAGTGGTGACAACAGACTTCTGGATCTATCCCATGTATATTTTTTTTACTCCATGCAAAGACATCAGAGTATTCCTGTGTCACTAGTACCAGTTTTTCTTTCTCCTTTTTGTCGTGAAAAGTTCCAATCTTAACCATACCCTGATTTTTGGTTGTTTTGATATTTAATTCTATCATAGGTTCCGAGGCTGGGAAGTTTGACTTATTCTCTCCAACATCGGAGAGGTTCTCTGGTTGCAATAAGGACTCCATGGGTGAGTCCCAGATTGGGACGTTGTCCGAGGCTGGTACATTGTCCAAGCGTCTCGCTTCATTCGTTACCGCTATGTAAGCATCGTTGAGATCGTCTAGCTTGGCGAGTGTTATGTCCGAGGTTGAGCCCTTCTCCCGAGCCTCGGTCTTAATTGTTGGGATCATCGTTTCCGCGCCATATGTGAAAGTGAAGGGAGTCATACCTGTTGCTTCTCTTCGGGTGGTTCAATGATCCCACAAAACGTTGTGTAATTGTTTACGCCGGCTAGTCCTATGTCCACCTAACTTGTTTTTAAGCATGTTAGCGATGGCTTCATTGGTGTAACAATGTAGACCTCGGGGAGTGAAGAAGGCAGTGTGCTCTTGGTCTTCCTCGGCGAGTGGGATTTGGTTATAACCCGCATATTTTTCCATTAGAGATAATAGTCCAGATCCGAACGTTGCTTCTACGAGCTGGTCAATATCTGGGAGTGGAAAGCTATCTTTTAGACAAGCTTTATTGGGATCATTAGGATCAATACGGATTCGCGCTCCTCTATTTCTCTTTGGTACTATCGTCATGTTAGATATCCATATCGGATGTTGCATTTCTCGGATGGCTCTTGATGCCTCCATATTCTTTAGTTCTTTTTGGATTATCTCGTGATACCCTGGTTCCGCCTTCAGCATATTTTGCCTCATAGGCTTGTGCTTTGTATCAATTTTCAAGTGGTGACAACAGACTTCTGGATCTATCCCATGTATATTTTTTTTACTCCATGCAAAGACATCAGAGTATTCCCGTGTCACTAGTACCAGTTTTTCTTTCTCCTTTTTGTCGTGAAAAGTTCCAATCTTATCCATACCCTGATTTTTGGTTGTTTTGATATTTAATTCTATCATAGGTTCCGAGGCTGGGAAGTTTGACTTATTCTCTCCAACATCGGAGAGGTTCTCTGGTTGCAATAAGGACTCCATGGGTGAGTCCCAGATTGGGATGTTGTCCGAGGCTGGTACATTGTCCAAGCGTCTCGCTTCATTCGTTACCGCTATGTAAGCATCGTTGAGATCGTCTAGCTTGGCGAGTTTTATGTCCGAGGTTGAGCCCTTTTCCCGAGCCTCGGTCTTAATTGTTGGGATCATCGTTTCCGCGCCATATGTGAGAGTGAAGGGAGTCATACATGTTGCTTCTCTTCGGATGGTTCGATGATCCCACAAAACGTTGTGTAATTGTTTACGCCGGCTAGTCCTATGTCCACCTAACTTGTTTTTAAGCATGTTAGCGATGACTTCATTGGTGTAACAATGTAGACCTCGGGGAGTGAAGAAGGCAGTGTGCTCTTGGTCTTCCTCGGCGAGTGGGATTTGGTTATATCCCGCATATTTTTCCATTAGAGATAATAGTCCAGATCCAGACGTTGCTTCTACGAGCTGGTCAATATCTGGGAGTGGAAAGTTATCTTTTAGAGAAGATTTATTGGGATCATTAGGATCAATACGGATTCACGCTCCTCTATTTCTCTTTGGTACTATCGTCATGTTAGATATCCATATCGGATATTGCATTTCTCGGATGGCTCTTGATGCCTCCATATTCTTTAGTTCTTTTTGGATTATCTCGCGATACCCTGGTTCCGCCTTTAGCATCTTTTGCCTCATAGGCTTGTGCTTTGTATCAATTTTCAAGTGGTGACAACAGACTTCTGGATCTATCCCATGTATATTTTTTTTACTCCATGCAAAGACATCAGAGTATTCCTGTATCACTAGTACCAGTTTTTCTTTCTCCTTTTTGTCGTGAAAAGTTCCAATCTTAACCATACCCTGATTTTTGGGTGTTTTGATATTTAATTCTATCGTAGGTTCCGAGGCTGAGAAGTTTGACTTATTCTCTCCAACATCAGAGAGGTTCTCTGATTGCAATAAGGACTCCATGGGTGAGTCCCAGATTGGAATGTTGTCCGAGGCTGGTACATTGTCCAAGAGTCTCGCTTCATTCGTTACCGCTATGTAAACATCGTTTTCATCCCGGCTCTTAGAATTCTTGGCCCTCTTCTTCTTTTCTTTCAGAGAGTTTACTTTGTTCTTTCCATTTTGTACATCCATATTGTAACAGTACTTAGCTTCGCCTGAGTCTCCGATGATCTATGCGATTCCATCGGGTGTTGGGAACCTTAGCCTCTGGTGGTATGTCTAGGAAACTCCTTTGATCCCATTGACCCAGGATCGCCTGGAAATAACTGTGTAGGGTAAAAGTACATCCAGTACACAGAAAGTAGTTAAAGTGAGGATATTTCCAACACGAATTTCTAATGTAACCTCTCCCCTTGGGCGGGTTGACGAGCCATTGAAGCCAAATATGTTGTAGGTAGAAGGTATTAGGCACTCATCTTTAGGACCCATTTGTTTGAATGTCTCATAAAATAAGGAATGACCCATGGAAATACCTTAGGCTTGTATTCCTCGCCCTCGTTTTCAGGGAGTGTGATAGCCATCGTAACCACTAGTGGATCGTTGTGGTTTCGTCCTCCATCAGGTGCCTCGGAGGCTAAAAAGATGATGGGAATTTTCAACCACTCCTCCATAGGGGGCTCCTTTGCTACGTCGAAGACTTCGTCACCTTCGAAGTTTTGCTTATGGATTCGTCCTGTAATACTTCCTTCATGTGTAGGAGCATTGATAGATGAATGCGATATCGTGTTGCATCCCAATTATTGTGCCTCGCGTGGTATTTTCACGCGATGTACGGGTGCTCCCATGGTTGGTTGGGTCGCTGGCTGCGCGATGTACTCCTGGAGTTTTCTTTCGTCGATCATGTAATGCACCGTCTTCTTCAGATATCTGCACGAGTCTTTCGTGTGGCTATGGAACTGGTGAAACTCACAAAAATCTGTTATGTTCTTAGTACGATCGGGATGCTGTCCTCTATTTTCCATCGATCTTCTTAAGGATATCGGATATGGGGGTGTTTAGCTTCGTGTAGACTGGGTCTACGAATTTTACTTTATTTTGCTGGACTTGGTGTCGCCCTTTCCATCCTCCACTTTGATGTTTATCGAACTGAGTTGACCCTCTATTGGGTCGCCCTTCTCCTAGGACTGGCGCCTGAGGGTTCTGTGGTTCTACCACATTGGATCCTCTACTGGTTTATTTTACCAATTTGTCATAGGTACCGTCTTGGAGTTCTTCAAGGGCTATGTCGTCCTATTGAATCTATCTCAACTTCCCTAGACAAGGTGGCATGGTTTCGTACATGCGGACGAATATGGGGTCTGTCTTACTTAGACTATTTTTGAAGCCCAAGATCGCGTAGGACTCTGGGACTCTTCCGATCTCGGCACATAATTTTATCCAGCGAGTTACCAGGGAGCGAAGAAACTCGTTTGGTCCTCGATCTAACTGGAACAACATGTCGATTTCTGGTTTGAATCGGCTGTTATATATGTATGTATCTAAGAACAACTCGGATAAGTGGGAAAATGACTTAACCGACTCCTTCGGATAGTTATTGAACCACATTAGGGCCTCATACTTTAGAATGGCTGGAAAAAATCTACACATCACCACATCGTACTGATTTCATTGGGTTAGTGTCATGCGGTAGGATCGTAGATGTTCGACCGCATCGCTAGTCCTATTAAAGGGAGTTGCAAACTTTGGGAGTGAGCATTTCCTTATAAATGATTATGACAATAGACTCTCCGATAAGGGAGACTGTCCAGCCTCTTGCATTACTTCCGCCAACTTTTTGCCTTCTTGCCTTCCTGTAGCCTCTCTGCACGTCGCTTCGAGTTGGCAGAGTCGGACTTGCAACTGATCGTCAATATGCCTTCTTTTAGCCTTCTTATTTCTTCCTTGCGCTCTTTCGGGCGAGAAAGAAGCTTCTGGGCGGCGATATCTTGATCTCCCTGAGTCCTCGTCTGATTGTTCGACATACGATACTATCTTAATTAGAACGAGTTGACTTTGAAGTCCCCCCTCGCCTGGGGCTTGTGGCCGCGAGGTTCTCGGCCTCATAGTTGGTCTTAACTCCGTGTTCTTTACTCTTTTCTCGTCTATGCTTGGGATCGACATCGGACGATCCTTCGGACGGACTGTCCTCCTGGTTTGGAATACCTCGGCTTCTCTTGGGAAAGAGATCCGATGATTCTTCGTTCGAGGTGTCAGGGATATGGACTCGCTAATCGTCCTGTAAGTTCTCAAAAGTATTCTCCTCCTCGTGGGCCTCCTCTATGGTAGTAAGTGGAACATTTTTCCTTGTTTTTCGTTTCATCTTGCGGTTTTTCCGTTCTAGCCTCCTCTTATGTATTTCTAACTTTTTCATTCTCTCATCCTGTGGCTCTTGTGCCTTCAGGATGACTGCGATAGTAGCAGCGTTATCGCCGAGGGTAGAAGGGTTATCCTTCTTTACCTTACTGTTTACTGTTTGCCTTGGAAAACGATTCGACCCTCCTGTTGAGTCAGGTGGATATCGCCCTGTTCTTCGAAGGGGTTTCCCTCTTCGTCAGAGCTAGAGTTATCAGTTAACCCTTCCCGATATTGGTCATCGGGTTGTCCCTCTCCTGGGAGTACACTGTTGTGCATAGTTTCTCCGAGCTCCATCTCTTATACTCTTTCGGGTTGGGCTCCACCATTTTCACCTTGGCTCATGCGAGCGGATCGTCTCGTCACCATCGCCTTACCTGTGATATATGCAATAATGCTTAATTTGTCTTTCCTTCTAGAAAAGTGGGACCCTAAATTTTCAGGTCATGTGCAATTACTAAGTCATAGTTCAGACTGAACAGTTTAGTACAGGAAGACTTTTCAGTAAATTTTGGAGACATGTGAAGATGTCAAAACATTCCCTACTTGCATAAAGTTTCAGTGATAGGAAAAAGGTGTTTTGTTTGCGTCTTTTTTCGAGAAAAATATCTCCTTCTACATGTCATACCTTTACTGGGAAAAAACCAACTTATAACGATTGAGCATATCGTTCCATTTTAGGAAATATTTCTCAATATCTTTAAACTTTTGATTTTGAACAAACTTTGAGTTTGATGAATGATTATGTACTCATTAACCCTTCCCCTTGACTTAGAGTTAGATTTCTAAAAGGAAGATTATGGACTATTTGAGTTTTTTGAACGATGAAGAACATCATGAATAACTTGTCTTTTCCACTTGCATATGATGATATCTTTCTCTTATGAAGCTTACATACTTAGACTTCTTCCCCGCTCTTTCATGGAGGAGATCGCTTGAGTGCCGAAGTGTTTAAAACTCTATTTTCTCTCCGATCTTCAACTCTTATGAGAATTTTGAGGAAGATACAAGAAATCTTGAAAGAACAAAAATCTTAAAGAAAATCAGCGAAAAAACATGTAGATCTGATGGTTCTGAGGCTCTTCAGG
This sequence comes from Papaver somniferum, assembly GCF_003573695.1. Lineage (NCBI taxonomy): Eukaryota > Viridiplantae > Streptophyta > Magnoliopsida > Ranunculales > Papaveraceae > Papaver > Papaver somniferum. The sequence continues at coordinate 733,955 of NC_039368.1, forward strand.
ACTTCACTGGTTGTGTGGATCATATTGAGTCCAGGATCTACTTATTAACTTTTAAAAGAATTCTACACAGTGGTATGAAATCCACTTCTCTCGAGGAGATTATGAAAACAATATAAAGTTGTTTCTAGGGAGGTAGATTAGATCTTCATACATCCCTGTTTCTAGCGCTAAAATGTAGTTCCATCTTTTCTGATGACTACATCCGAGTAAATTTAAAGTCTATAAAATACTTAACGTTCAAGATTCATAGATAAACAAGATGTAAAGAACATGAAAAGTAAAGAACACAAGCATATAACGTGGTTCGGCCATGAAGACCTACGTCCACGGGAAGGAAGATGTTTTCTTTATTGATTATAAGGCCTTACCCTTGAAAGAGCTACAAATATCATTTAAATTTCTCACTCGCTGTTTATCTAGATCTGTCTCAGGAATTCTCTGTAGAAATACCATCTAAGATTACATTTCTATTTCCTTCTACATGGACTGGTATTTATAGGAAAATTAGACTCGTGAAGCCCTGGTGTCTTGAGATGGTGGAGCTATCGTGCATCTCCTCATTACTTCGGACGATCTCTATACTATCCCTCGTGATGGCCTGCTTGGTTCTCCTTCCGCGTCGTCTCGTCTTGTACGTCATCGTGTTGCTCTTCCTTGGGGAACCTCGTGCTGCATCATCCCTTGGTTATAGTATAGATCGCCCGAGCCTTCTGATACGATGCAAATTCGTCCACGCCTCTTCTGATCTTTCATTAAATGCGGTCCTTTTTAGACTTGACCATCTGAGTCGATTAGACCACTCCTTACACGCGTCATTCATGTAACGTTACAGCAGGCGTCTCGATTCAGATGAAATCACCTTTTTGAATGTGATTCGATGCTTCTACCTCACCACCTTATCATGATAACATTCCTTGAGATGTTGACACGTGGCCATCGGATAATTTACCCTCACAAAATTAAATCTAAGATGTATGTCCAATGGAATCGGATTCCATAGTAAATTTGGTGGGGCATGGGGACCATAAATCCTCCGGAAATGACGACCCTCGTATATTTTATTTTTTTTGGTAAGAAGTGAAGATATTAATAGAAGAAGAAGATTATACAACTGTCTACCAAAGATAGACTAAAAAAGAATAAAAAACTAAAGGGAAATCATGAAAGAAGAGTCTCCCAATTTGTAACAGAGTAAGCAGAATTTAAATGAACTTTGTTTCCGCTTGCTGCAGCCCAAGAAAGGATTAGAGTCTTCACATCAATAGCCATATCCGAGTCAGTTTTGAAGTTGTATTTATCTTCAAAAGTCCGACAGTTCCTTTCTCTCCATAGAACCCAAATAACTGCAGTTGGTATAAGATCCCAGATAATTCTTCCAGAGGGCGAGAGAACATTGTTTGACCAAAGATATTAGGAAACACCCACGACCAAAGAATGTTTGGGGTTATTTCCATCCAAATATTGTGTGCTACTTCACAATGCAGGAGACTGTGATCTTGTGATTCAGTGCAATCTCCACACAAGATACAAGAGCTGTAGATATCATACCTTTGTGTTGAAGCATATCCAGTGAATTAAGTTTCTCATGCACTGCACACCAGATTTCCACACAAATTGATATGGAAAATTATCCATGCCCACATTAGAAGTTAAAGTCTCGTAAAGAGATTTTACAGAAAAACACCCAGTAGAATTTAGTTTCCATCTTCTTATATCAGGTAAACAATCAATAGGAGGTGGATTACAACCTATGATGGTTAAAAGATCTGCAAGTTGAGAAGCTTCGGTGTTATTTAAAATCCTTTTGAACTCAAATCTCCAAGAACCATCAGGAGTAATGTGTTCAGCAATACTGCCAAACTGCAAAGTATCCAGCTTACTAAGAAGAGAATAATTCTTTGCTAAATAAGTATCCCAACCCACTTATCATGCCAAAAAGAAGTCAGTTCCCCTGAGTGTATACTTAATATAGTGTTATTATTCACCAGATCACTAGCATCTGCTATAGTTCTCCAACAAGACACTCCATAAGGTGTTTTAACAACAAAACCAGAAACCCAATTTGAGAATGAACATCCATATTTCTCTACAATTAACTTGTAGTAGAAGTGATTTTTCTCCGACCCAAATCTCCAACACCACTTTGCCAGTAGAGCCATGTTCATATGTCTCAGATTTAACACATCCAAACCTCCTTTTTCCTTATCAGCTTAAACCACATCCCATTTAACCAAATGAGAACAACTGCTACTACCCCACAAAAAATTCCTCATTTTCTTCTCTAAAATCTTAATGACCGAAATTGGAGCCTTAAAAAGAGAGAAGTAATACATTGGCAGTGAAGTTAAGATAATTTTAGAAGAGCCAATTTACCTCCTTTGGAAAGAGAAATTTCATTCCAAACAAAAAGTCTAGCATCAAATTTCTCAATTACAGGCACCCAAATAGACTTAGAGTTTGGTTTTGCACCCAAAGGCAATCCCAAATACATGAAAGACAATGAATTAGTTGCACAACCCAGCTCATTTGCCCAGTCATTGATAGAAGGAACATCACCAATAGCAATCAATCTGGTTTTAGCTTTATTAACTTTCAACCCTCGTATATTAATAACGTAAGTGACACGTCTGTATTTGATACGGAAAATAGGTCATTTGTCCAAATATTTTTAAAACATGGTTCTAATGGACGAGTAAAAATTAGTATGTGTGAAATGGACACGAAAAAAATATCAAGGATGAAACTGGATTCATCCTGGCTTAAACTTAAAAAATAGTGAGGATGAAACGGGATGCATCCTGATGTAAATTAAAAATAAGAAAAAATATTTGAAAATAGGTAGGATGAAACTGTTTACATCCTGGTTATTTTTATATTTTTTTCCATTTAAACAGTATCAAATTCTACATGTCTTTTTCACCCAGGAATTATCATTATTGGGTTAATTGACCAATTTTGTGTATTCGATAATGCACATAGAATCTGCTGGTTAAAATGCATGCCACGGACTCGATATCGAATTATGTACGAATTTTGGTAAATTAAATACGGAGTTAGCTGGATTGTTTGATCAGGTAATCACAAAGAGGGGTCACCGGTAGGTCGAATATTCTTATCTAGTGAATGTCATTTAATACCTTCATCCATTAAAACACAGACGCTTTCATCAGCTATATAATTTTCGAACTTGTATACGCTGTCTTTAAGCCCAAAGTTATTTTTTCTGTCAAAAACAAAAGAAAAACTCATCATATAGAAATACAATCCACCATGTCAACCCAACAACAACAACAACATGATGGTCATATAATAATGTTTCCATTCATGGCGCATGGTCATTTCACGCGATTTATAGCCTTAGCAAAGTTTATCTCTCAAAGAAAACCTAACACTAAAATCACTATTGTTAGTACTCCTCTCAACGTCAAACACCTTCAATCAACCCTCCAAACATCAGAAACCAACAGCAATATTGGTTTAGCTGAGATTCCTTTCTCTAGTGCTGATCATGGCTTACCAACCAATTCTGAAAGCCTTGATTCTTTACCACCTAAGCTAATCCCAACATTCTTCTACGCATTAGAAACTCTAAAACCTTCATTCGACAATTTTATAACCGAAACCATAAGAACTGACAAACATCTTCCTAGTTGTATTATCTTTGATCTTTTCCTTGGTTGGGTTCTTAGTAGCCAGGAACGGGAACGAGGTCGGAAACGGGAGCGAGGTCGGGAACGGGATTCGTGAAAATCTCAAAAAATGAAATTCGTGGAACGTATCGGGAGCGTAAATTATGTTCATAGAAAAATTAGATATACTACTAATTTTCCTACACTATCGTTCATTTTCTTTTTTATTTTTGTGTCTTCAAGAATTTGGAAGCTAGTTTGGTGCATAGAAAATATAGGGAAGATATTGGGCTTGGGCTCCAACTTAGCCCACGGTAAAAACAAGACATTCTTAATTAAAAATAACCCAAGCCAATTCTAGGGTTTTAATTCAAAACAACATTTTTTCTTCTTCTTATTTTTCATGCAGCCGTCTTCTTCTTCCTTGCTTCTTCTGTACTTTCTTCCCCGGTCTTTTTTCTCTGCTCTCTTTCTTCCCCGGTCTTTTTTCTCTGCTCTCTTTCTACCCTTTCTTCTTCCTGTTCTTCTACTATACTTTCTTTCCCCTTTCCTCTTCCCTTTCTTTTTCTCTGTGCTTTTTCCCCTTTCTTTTTTTTCTCTTGCACTGAAACGTTTCTCACCGAGTGGGAGCGCGTTTCTTTCATGTCAGGAGCGCGTTCCCATCACGAATTTCAGTGGGGAACGCAAAATCGCGATTTCGAATGAGATTCGTGAGGTGGTTGGACGTTCCTGGCTACTAAGGTTGGGTTACAGATACTGCCAAACGTGTCGGCACGTTTAGTTTCTGTTTCCTTGATGCTGGATATGGAGCGGCTATGTATTTCTCAATCTGCTTACATTTCCCACATCGTACAAATGATGATTCCAATGAGCTTATTGAAGAATTTTACGTACCTGAATTCCCCGATACGTGTCGATTATATTTATCTCAACTTATTCCGATGTTAAGATATTCAAGTAAAGAGTCCGCATTTGGCAAATTTGCTCAAAGACACATTTCTCTTATGTTGAAATCGGATGGAATGCTTTGTAATTCTGTTGAAGAAATTGACGTTGTGGGTTTGAAAATTCTTAGAAATCTTATGGAGTCAAAACGAGTTTGGACTGTTGGTCCTTTACTTCCTTCATATTTACTACTCGGTCATCAAAATAAGAACAATGGGTCTGTTGTTACACACTTTAGGAAAGAGAAAGAATTTGGGATTTCTCCAGAGAGTTGTATTGAATGGTTGAATCATCAAAAACCATCCTCAGTTCTATACATATCATTTGGCTCTCAATTTACAATTAGTGCTCCAAAAATGATGGAGTTAGCTCTGGGTTTGGAGAAGAGTGGCAAGAATTTTATATGGGTATTAAAGCCACCTAGTGGATTTGACAGTAAGTCTGAATTCAAATCGGAATGGTTGCCAGAAGGATTCGTTGAGAGAATGAATGAAACACAAAAAGGGTTGCTGGTCAAAAAATGGGCTCCCCAGTTGGAGATACTATGTCATAGATCAACAGGGGTATTTCTTAGTCATTGTGGATGGAATTCAGTCTTAGAGAGTTTGAGTCAAGGGGTACCCATAATTGGATGGCCCTTATTTGCAGAGCAACATTATAATTCAAAGATGATCCAAGAAGAGATGAGGGTTTCTGTGGAATTGGCTAGAGGAGATGAAACTGAGCTCTGCAGTGAGGATGTGAAGAAAGTAATTGAACAGGTAATGGATAGCAGTAAAGGAGAAGAAATGAGGAAAAAAGCAACCGTAATTGCAGAGAAAATTGGAACTGCAATGAGAGAATACACGGATGAAGCAGGTGGTCATCAGAAAGGGTCTTCTATTAGATCAGTTGATGAGTTTTTTGCAACTGTAACTTCTAAAAGAGTAGCTGATGCACAAGAGCGTGCAATAGGCTAACTTGAGGCCATATATTGGACCAGCGAAGTATAGCTCAAGAAGGATCCATTTGATGGGAAATAAGCCGATGAGGCGATGATCAAGTTTCGCTTTAACAATTACTTCTTCGCATTTTCAGTGTTTAAAATAATTTCGAATCTGCTAAAAGTTACAAATTTCGAGTATAATGTCTTGCCGTACATTTAGAGTTTTTCCCAAGTCTCTTTAACTCTGTCCAACTTATTGTTTCATTCAGTTTATGGTTAATAAAAAATTTGTACTTTTCGGATGTTTACTGAAGTTTTATCATTTATTTCGTATATCTTTTTCGCGAGTTAAACAAGTTACGGTAGTTTTAACCTATGTGTTAATGTGAGAAGCTATATTACGATCCAAATGTAATCTATTATTTGGACAGAGAGAAACAGGAGGGTGATGGGGGATGGGGGAAAAGAGAGGGAGTCATTATAGAGATGAAAAGAAGATTATTTCAACACAGAATTGGTTAAAAAGACCGAAATCAACAATTCCTGGGTGAAAAGGACATTTAGATTTTGATACTGTTTAAATGGACAAAAATGTAAAAATAGCCAGGACGTAAAGAGTACCCATTTTTAAATATTTTTTCTTATTTTTAATTTACATCATGATGCATCCAGTTTCATCCTTGCTATTTTTTAAGTTTAAGTCAAGATGAATCCAGTTTCATCCTTGCTATTTTTTTGGTGTCCATTTCACCCATAATAATTTTTACTCGTCCATTTGAACCACGTTTTAAAAATATTTGGACAAATGACCCATTTTCCGTTATTTCAATGGGGATCTATTCCTAACTGGTTTCACGCTTTCTCCTTTAGGGATATTGGAGTGATTACGTAGACAAGGTTTCCTAGTTTAGTTTTTTGGTTTCTTTCCTGTATTAGTCTGTGTTATATTTGTCAATGTTTTCTGTACAAGTCTTTCTGTCTTTGTATCCAAGCTACTGTCGGTGATGATATATGTATAAATATATTTTTCTCTTTTGGTTTTCTCTAAGTTGAGAAACCATACAAAAATCCTATTCTAAGTTGGTATCAAAGCAGGATATTTTGCGACGAGTCATTTGACCGCGCCTTTATTCGCGTCACCCAATTTAATTGTCCACGTGTTAGACCCAACGAGGATACACATGAAGGGGCGTGTTGAGATTATTAGTCCCACATTGTCTGGGAAATCTAAGATCCTGCGATTTATAATCTATAGAGCCAGCCAATTGATTTTGAATTGGATGTCCATATTCTAACGTTCTTCTGGTAATTATCTTTTACCAAATCCACTTAGCTCTCTTATACCAACAGTTCCAACGACACCAAGAATTCAACTGCCAACAGTTCCCAATCCTTATCCTTCTAGTATTTCTTTTCCTAACCCGGTCACTCGTAATGAACATCCTATGATCACTAGAGGAATGGATGGTGTCATCCAACAGAAGGTATTATTGGCATCTAAACATACAAATCTCTCTGATTCTTTGTTTGAGACTACTTTTTATTCACAGGAAAAACGTGATCCCGAATAGTGCAAGGCTATGGATGACCAGTATCATGCTCTCATGAAAAATGGTACTTGGTCGTATGTTCCTAAGGTTTCTGTTATGTACTTAGTGGATTGTAAGTGGGTGTTTCGTATAAAACGACATGCTGATGGAACTATCGAGCGCTATAAAGCATGTCTCGTATCTAAGGTATTTAACCAACAAGAAGGCATCGAATACGGAGAAACATTTAGTCCCGTCATTAATCCATGTACCATACAAATTGTTCTCACATTGGCGCATACATACTCTTGGCCTATTCGGCAACTTGATATTCAGAATGATTTTCAAAACGGTGTTTTTACCGAAGAAGTTTATATGAAGCAGCCCCCGGGGTATACCAATTCTCAATATCCTGATCATGTGTATCGACTACATAAATCCTTATACGGCCTAAAACAAGCACTCAGGGCATGGTATACTCGATTAAGTGTTTTTCTTCAAAAGCTTGGTTTTGTTATTTCACGGGCAGACTCCTCCTTATTTATGTGTCGATCCTCTAATGCTAATATTTACCTACTAGTTTACGTTGATGATATCATTTTGACATGATCTTCTCTAGCTTGTCTGCAATCTTTAATTGATATTCTTCAGAAAGAATTTTCTCTTAAAGATCTCGGCGATCTCTCGTTTTTTCTTGGAGTTGAAGTTACGGTACTTCTGATGCTTTGTTCCTGTCTCAACGACGATATGTTGAAGACTTATTCGAACGTGCTAAGATGAATGGTGCCAGGCCTGTGAGTACCCCGTTAAGCGCTTCTACTGACATACATCCTACAGGTGTAACTCCTTTGTCTAATCCTACAGTTTATAGAAGCCTTGTTGGTGGTTGACAATATGTATTTCTTACTCGTCCGGAGCTTGCTTTTCCTGTTAACAAAGTCTGCCAGTTCATGCAAAATCTTATCGACAAGCATTTACTTTTCGTAAACGGATTTTATTTCAAAAATTGATGTAGTTTTAAAAGTGGTAGTAAATTTCGTTCAACTCGGATTGTGTAAAGGTTTGATTTAAGAACTAAGAATAAAAATACTAAAAATACATTCACAAGGTTGTCACGAATATCGAGAGGTACTGAAACTTAGGATTTCACCACTAATCACATTCAATTGGTTCATATGATGAATCATAACAATTCTAGCTCTTTTGTTGACTCTTTTCTTTGCCAAAAGTAGATTTTATGAAGCATTAGATGTAAATCACAAGCATGACGCATCAAAAGTTCCTAAAACCCAGCATGCGACATCAAACAAAATCACAACTAATCAAGAAAAATCATAAATCGATTAAAACAAGTGCAAAAGTCATAAAGAATCAATTATAGTTACCAAGTGATTGAGAAATCGGGCTTCCTCCATCATCCCAGTTTTGGGGTTTAGCTCCTCATGTCAAAAACACGCTCAAAATATTTAATCATGGCTCAAATAGGTGTTTTTATTGAAGAAGTGAATCTGTAACAGATACAGTTGTTACAGAATCCACTGTTACGGAAGCTGCCCTTACAAATAAATTCTAACAGTAATAGTTGTTGCAAAGCCGTTACAAAGGTATTGGATTTGAAAGATTAGGTAACGGTTTCTTGCTAAGTTGCGAAGTGTTCTAAGACGTTGTTCTTCAGCAGCAGAAACGTCTTCTCTGCAACCCTTGATTTTCACCTCTGCAGCTTCACCAAGCCCTCAGCTCGGTCCCCCAAAGTCTCAACTCCCTTCTATGAACTCCCAGCAACTTATATATAGCCAACAGAGCGATTTAATCTCCCCAAAACTTCTCGAAATCTCTTCTTTGCTTTTCTTGGCAGTTACGGCAATAATCTTTTCTCTAAATTGTTCCACGCGTTTCTGAGCTTTCCCGATTGTCTCAAACTCTTCCTTAGATAGATATGTATCTTTGGGAAGAGTTTTAGGTCTTTAGTCTCTCTAGAACTTCTAAAAATAATCTCAATAGGGTCCGTGTAAAAACACTTTCCCTGTTTAGCTCCAACTCGGTTTCAAGCCTAATTCGATCCAAACAAACGACTATACCAGGCTTGTTTAGTTGAATCACGTCCAACCCAATCAATTCTGGCGATTGAATCTCACTAAAACACCTTCGAAATCAATCGTCAACTCTGCCAGTTGCATGCACAAAATTTCCCGCCAATTTCAGTTTTTTAAAACGATGAAGATGACCTCCCCCTATCTTTTGCTGGTCTCCCTTTAGAAGTTTCCTGGAAATGGGTCACCCCTTAGTAATTAGGTTGCCCCTTATCCAAAGTGAGAGTCCGTATAGTAATTTTCTCCCACGAGCGCAAAAACCACTTTTTTAGCCAATTTCGCCGCAAAAGCTTATTTCTCCAAAAATACCTACAGGGACATAAAAAGCCATAATAAATATAAAATCGAGCACTAATAATATATACAATTGAGATTATATAAGACACAAAAATGTGCTTATCAAATACCCCCAAACTTATTATTTGCTAGTCCTCGAGCAAATCAAATAGAAAATAAAATCCTAACTCACTGTCGCAGGCATCGTCGATTGAATTTAGCGTATGCAATAAGCCTTTAAACCCCTAGGTGTCCCTAGTGGCGGAGTGTTGTCTCCGGAGGGCTTACAAGAGATATACCCACAAAACCTTTACACTCCAGACCCTAGCTATCTAGGCAGAACCTTGGAAGGTACTAAAGAATCTCCTTGGTTGGCATACTTATTGACTACAGGAGGAAGTACCCTGATGCGAAATTCCAATTGTTGTACACGAGTTTGCACTCAAGCATACTAAAATTCATATAAAGTGACAGAGCTCTACTCAAATAGTTGCACTATGTACATCAATATCCGGAGTCAAAACTAATCACATAGATAGATCAAGAAGATGGATATAGAAAAACATAAATGGTTTTGATGTTTACTAAGTGAACGGCGTTTCCCATATCTATCTGAAGGCCTCCACCAAAATGAACCTATACTAATGGATTGAGGTACTAGTCTGACTAATATCAACACACCGGCATATACAAGGGAATCAGTGGTCGATAACCTAACTCTAGGTCAACACAACTGGCATATACAAGGGTACCAGTTGTCGATTTTATTGAATTTATTCCTTTTGGTCAAATGGTCTGGTCTCAATTTATTTTTATTTATTTTTCTTTTTTTCTTTTTTCTTTTTTCTTTTTTTTCTTTTTCTTTTTCAGCTTTTTTTTCATGGTATCTCAATCACTCTAATTCACCCTAGCATTGGTAACAACTTGAATCGTGGGCCCCACCTATCACTTAGACAAACATAGTTTAAAAACAAAATAAAAATAGAAGTGAAAAGGACTCAACGAGATATGGTGAAACTATCATGTTATTTCTAACACCTGAGCTCTGTGCTTTTATGAATAGACTCTTCTAGAAGTTGCCATCTAATCAGATTGGTTGCTGAACTCCTACGATCAAAATGCTTCCATCCACTTAGATTAGTTAGTGCAATCCTCAATAGGCATAAATTTCTAAGCTCTGGAGTTTATTTATTCATACTGCAACTAAAAAGTTTCTCCCATACCCCGAAACTTAAATCTAACATTGTCCTCAATGTTCTAAAGATGAAATTAAAAGCATGAACAAGGAGAAACTGTTACCATTTGAAGCAAAAGAGATAAGGAAAGATATTACCGTGTTGCATGAGATTGGGTTACCTCCCAAGAAGTGCTAAGTTTAACGTCTTCAGCCAGACATAAGAAAGGATTAATCACCTCGTATCATAAAGTAATAGCCGAAATATCCGTGGGTCATCAAAACCAAATAGAGCTATCACAAGTAAAAGGAATCTGCAACATGCCAAGAAAATTAAAAAATAAAGTGCACCCTTGTCTAGTTTCCTGTTTAAGAAAACTACATCTAGCTGTGGTTCAGGTTCAGGCTCTATGAAAGGGTCTAGATAAAATATTTTCATGCGTTGGAATTCCTCAAAGCTAAGGTCCGGTTCAGGTATTAGAGTCTGGAAAAACTCAAGTAAAAACTTAGAAGCACATAATAATAACCTGAATAATTGTGGATCCTTAAAGTCAATCAGTTTTGACTCACACAGCTGACCACAATAAGAGTGGTGGTCTTCCTTAAACAAATATGTCAACCCTAATCTCCTAAAGTAATTAGGTTTAGTCTCAAAACTTAATAACTGACACATCTGAAACTTACACATTCCCACAATCGGTTGAAAAATATTTGGTGGGAAAACAAAGTCAATCTGGATATCATAGCCTGGGTAAACCATATCAACCAGAGGATGGGTTTGTAACAACTGAACTTCCTTATGGACATCACTAGGTTCAGGAAAACGTGTATGAAGATAATCTTGCAAAATGGTTGAGGCACATATGTCAAGTCCGAAGTGAGGGACCTTTCTAAGAGTTAAGGCACATAAAGAATGATAATCACCCCCAAACTTAGATTTTTGGGTATCTCTAGATAGACTAGCTACAATTTCCTTAATTTCTAGATCGTTGGAATCCTGAAAATAGTCAATTGCTTCTTCTAGGTTATACTCAAGTGATGCATCCTCACTCATATTTAATAGCTGTAGAGTTCATTTTCTTCGTCTAAGACTATTGTTTCTAAATCGCTAGACTCTAAAACGGTATTCTCAAAATAAACTCGTTCCTCTAAACCATTATCGACTTCGTAATCGAAAGGAAATACTACATCATCTAAATAAGTGGTATCTCTAATCAAATCCTCGTCCTTTTGAATAGGTGAATAATCATTAAAATTATCGGGATCTGAACCAGAAATAACACTATCATCATAAAGTTCATTTGGAGTAACAAATTCCTGATCACTATGCCTACATATTTCAAATTCTTCATCAACACTATCTACATCATAATCATCATAATAACATGAAAATGGTTGAACCTCATCTAAACAAGTAGTGTTACCAATTTTATCCTCGTCATCTTGATTATGCAAATAACTATCCTCATTTTCAAGGGTACTATTGGAATCACTGTATTGGAAATTAAGATTATTTCGAGCAATTCTTTCGTTCGTCTCAGCTATCAACTTGAAGGATTCCTCTATAGAAAGTTCTCTTTCGTCATAAACTAAGTTATTCATCTCAGCTAACTTACGTGTCGACTCCTCTAATTTCCTGAGGGACTCTTCTAAAGGAGAAATATAAGAATTTTGCTCGTATGACCGGTGCGTGTGTGGATAGTAATTGGGCTCATCAAGGTATGAGCCATAACCTTGAAAAGGCTGATGTTCCCAACCACTATTCACATTATGGTCAAAGTAGTAACGTCCATTTTGAAACTCAGTCGGATATTCGTTGTATTGGCTCTTGTAATACCAGTTCGACATTCTATTGCAGGGGTGTGAGTTGTCACACAAAATAAAACCCACTGACAGGGGATTCGTGGGTGGATAGAGTCTTACCTCCCGTACCAGACGGGCGATGAACCGTTGAAGTCGACTCAGGCCACCGACTCCGATGTCAGTGTACGAACCCGAGGGGCCGAGACAGTATCGTAACTGTCGTCCTTCCCTGCAAACAGTTTATATTTAATCTTAACCCTTCCGTAGGGTTTTAAAAAAAATAATGTCCAGTCCAAAAATAAAGTCCAAAAAGTGTCCAAAAATAAAAAGAAAAATTACAAAAACTAAAACCCTATTTACAGTTTCTAAAAATAAAACAAAATAAATATATACAAAATATTCTTCTTCACTCCTTTCAGATTCCTCTCTTCTTTCCTTCTTTGGCGATGCTTTCCTTTTATAGTACTTTTTTCTTTCCTTGTAGCTTCGCTCGAAATCTGAAAAGAATCAAAAAATACCAAAGGCGTAAAAAAGAACAAACATAAAAATAAATCTAAAATCTAAAACCTAATACAAATCCGCGTCGGCGGCGCCAAAAATTGATGTAGTTTTGAAAGTGCTAGTAAAGTTCGTTCAACTCGGATTGTGTAAAGGTTTGATTTAAGAACTAAGAATAAAAATACTAAAAATATATTCACAAGGTTGTCACGAATATCGAGAGGTACTGAAACTTAGGATTTCACCACTAATCACATTCAATTGGTTCATATGATGGCTCATAACAATTCTAGCTCTTTTGTTGACTCTTTTATTTGCCAAAAGTAGATTTTATAAAGCATTAGATGTAAATCACAAGCATGACGCATCAAAAGTTCCTAAAACCCAGCATGCGACATCAAACAAAATCACAACTAATCAAGAAAAATCATAAATCGATTAAAACAAGTGCAAAAGTCATAAAGAATCAATTATAGTTACCAAGTGATTGTGAAATATGGCTTCCTCCATCATCCCAGTGTTGGGGTTTATCTCCTCATGTCAAAAACACGCTCAAAATATTTAATCATGGCTCAAATAGGTGTTTTTATTGAAGAAGTGAATCTGTAACATATATAGAATCCACTGTTACGGAAGATGCCCTTACAAATAAATTCTAACAGGAATAGTTTTTGCAAAGATGTTACAAAGGTATTGGATTTGAAATATTAGGTAACGGTTTCTTGCTAAGTTGCGAAGTGTTCTAAGACGTTGTTCTTCAGCAGCAGAAACGTCTTCTCTGCAACCCTTGATTTTCACCTCTGCAGCTTCACCAAGCCCTCAGCTCGGTCCCCCAAAGTCTCAACTCCCTTCTATGAACTCCCAGCAACTTATATATAGCCAACAGAGCGATTTAATCTCCCCAAAACTTCTCGAAATCTCTTCTTTGCTTTTCTTGGCAGTTACGGCAATAATCTTTTCTCTAAATTGTTCCACGCGTTTCTGAGCTTTCCCGATTGTCTCAAACTCTTCCTTAGATAGATATGTACCTTTGGGAAGAGTTTTAGGTCTTTAGTCTCTCTAGAACTTCTAAAAATAATCTCAATAGGGTCCGTGTAAAAACACTTTCCCTGTTTAGCTCCAACTCGGTTTCAAGCCTAATTCGATCCAAACAAACGACTATACCAGGCTTGTTTAGTTGAATCACGTCCAACCCAATCAATTCTGGCGATTGAATCTCACTAAAACACCTTCGAAATCAATCCCCAACTCTGCCAGTTGCATGCACAAAATTTCCCGCCAATTTCAGTTTTTTAAAACGATGAAGATGACCTCCCCCTATCCTGTGCTGGTCTCCCTTTAGCAGATTCCTGGAAATGGGTCACCCCTTAGTAATTAGGTTACCCCTTATCCAAAGTGAGAGTTCGTATAATAATTTTCTCCCCGGAGCGCAAAAACCACTTTTTTAGCCAATTTCGCCGCAAAAGCTTATTTCTCCAAAAATACCTACAAGGACATAAAAATCCATAATAAATATAAAATCGAGCACTAATAATATATATAATTGATATTATATAAGACACAAAAATGTGCCTATCACCTACAGGTGGAACTCGTTTGTCTAATCCTACAGTTTATAGAAGCCTTGTTGGTGGTTGACAATATATATTGCTTACTCGTCCGGAGCTTGCTTTTCCTGTTAACAAAGTCTGCCAGTTCATGCAAAATCCTACCGACAAGCATTTACTTCTCGTAAACGGATTTTACTTTATTTTCAAGGTACATGTACCTTTGGTATTACTCTTCGGAAATCTCCTTCACTGAAACTAAATTTTCATGCATATACGGATACTGATTGGGCTGGGATCCAACTGATAGACGTTCGACGAGTGGTTGCATCTTCCTAAGATCCAATCTTATTTTTTGGAGTGCTCGAAAGCATAAAACCATATCGAAATCTAGTACAGAAACTGAGTATAGAGGTCTTGCTACTGCCACCGCCAAGCTTATGTGGGTTAAATCTTTGTTGAAAGAACTTCGCGCTCCAGTGTATACACCACCTGTTCTATGATGTGATAACCTTGGTGCTACTTACCTTACTATGAATCCCGTTTTTGATGGTCGGACAAAATTCTTCGAAATTGATTATCATTTTTTGCATGAAAGAGTTCAGCGAGGACAGCTAAGTATAAGTTTTGTATGTTCTAACGATCAACTTGATGATATTTTCACCAAACAGCTTCCCAAAAAACATTATTCTTATCTTCGCTCTAAGCTTAATGTCACTGATCATCCGCTTAGATCGAAGGAGAGTATTGGAGTGATTACGTAGACAAGGTTTCCTAGTTTATTTTTTTGGTTTCTTTCATGTATTAGTCCGTGTTATATTTTTCAATGTTTGTTGTACAAGTCTTTCTGTCTTTGTATCCAAGCTACTGTCGATGATGATATATGTATAAATATATTTTTCTCTTTTGGTTTTCTCTAAGTTGAGAAACCATACCAAAATCCTATTCTAATTAGGGACCTTGTATCTCACTGAGATAATGTTATGAATAGTAATTAATAGAGATTGACCTGAACTCGGACTTGTGCTGCGGTCTCAAGTTGTAACCATCCTTTTTGTTCTCAATAAAAATTGGGGTGTTCAAGTAAAAACAAGATATGGAATAACAGAAGAAGGAAAATTCTATTGATTAGAGATAAGTTACATGTTACATAGGTCTAAGCCTCTCTGTATATATATATAGATTAGAAGGTAAACTCTGGTTACATCTATATGGATCATATATACATGGTCCCAAGGCCTTACAACACTCCCCAAAGACTAAATATACAATTCCGAATTTTTTGAAAATTTTACAGTTTTTTTATTATTTTTTTCATTTCAGAAAAATCGTTACATACTTTAGGTTTTGTAGCTTCAATTTAGAGCTCGAGTAAGAAATGATTTCCCTGACGCATTATTATTCTCAAGGTATTTTGTGATTTCTGAGGCTTGGGTTTCCTGTTCTTGTTTTCCATTGTGTTTTGAGAAGAATAAATAAAAACCAGAAATTTGACGAAACAAAATGAAGTAATTGCTTGGTGTTCTTGATTTATAGAGAGAGATTAGTGACTAAAGAAAAGTGGGTCGGGTTAAGATAAAGAGACAACTTCTGATAATGATGGATCATTACCACCAACCAACCGAAATGAAATATCATCGGGTAACTCATCTCCACCATCTCCAAATTCTAGTAATCGATCATAAGATTCACTTCCTCCAGACTCCAAGAATACCCCATCAGATTCTTGCTCCCTCATTTCAGTCAGATTCAAACAACTCATCCCCACCACCACCAGTCATATCCAAATAGAAGAAATTCACCGCCTTCAGATTTTAATAATGATTCAACTCAGCATATGTGAATGACGAATGTGCATTTAAGAAGGACCGGATCCGGGTACATTAATAGATGCGCAGTCCTCATTCACATATGATGAGTTAAGGAAATTTCTGGGGCATCATCATATCATGTACTTCACATATAGTCCTTCAAATATAGTTCTCTCCTCGATGACCACCGTGTCTAAGTCTATTGCCTCATTAAAACCTCGCTAGAAAAACCTAGAAGGAAAAAATATGAACAAATAAAAAATAGTACAATATTAAGAAAACTTAAAACAAAGTTGAACTCGCATATGTTGCCTCGTTAAAACCTTGAAAAGGGAACACCCGGTGGGATAAAACCTTGAAAAAAGGAAAAGAGTACAACGCGATAAGTCTGAAAGTATGCCTTTGTTGAATAACAATATATAATATCTTATCTATGTTTAGAGATGCATATTTATGAATACTTAGTATTGATACGCCATAGTATTATCAATACTACTAGTTGACTTGTGACGAAAACTGTTGCAATGCAGTCCTTGCTTTGTTGTGTTGATTCTAGCAGTGGTTTCACTTGATAAACTATCGAGTTTCATTTCCTTGATTCTGATATTTTAAGCAATTATATCAATGCAATA
Organism: Papaver somniferum; assembly: GCF_003573695.1. Classification (NCBI taxonomy): domain Eukaryota; kingdom Viridiplantae; phylum Streptophyta; class Magnoliopsida; order Ranunculales; family Papaveraceae; genus Papaver; species Papaver somniferum. Next base: position 750,814 of record NC_039368.1, read on the forward strand.
TGCATGTTTTCATCATTTATCATGCGGTTCGTGTTGTTGTGGTTGCCTCACTAGAAACCTTGTCGAGTAACAAAAACCATGTGGGAAAAACTAATCTCGATCGAAGAGAAAAAGAGTACAACACAACATCACATTTTAGAGTTAAATATGTCAACATCATATCCTTGAATCCTCCCCCTGAAGTCGGCATCTCCCTCTGATTCCATTCCGAGAAATTTCCAGAAAGTTCTTTTGATCATATGACTTAGTATATAAGTCAGTCATGTCTCCCCCTGATTACTTTCATGGGAGAAGAGATTATTATTCCTTTATAATCAACAACTTTTGCATTGTAATTCCATTAGCAGTCCTCTTTATGTCTTTGTAGGGATAAAACAAACTCATGTCAATGGTTCCTTTTTAAGTAAATGATTACATTCATTATACTGTTTTGTTGATATTGCGTCGATGTTGAGCTATATCTATCTAACAAGTTCATTGAGGATAAAATATTTGGTCGAGTACATTATACTAAGTACAACAATGCGTTTATTGCACTTAATATGGGAATTTTATCTCCCATCATCTTTGTCATATTCCTTTGGAAGAAATGGTCATTTACTTACATTTGAACCGCGACTAATCTTGGGAGTACTAGTAAGATGCATGTCCTTGTTAAATTGCATGACGATTTGGACATATGTAAACTAGTGGAATAATATACCACAATCTCGGTGTTCCATTGAGCTTTTCCCAGATTTTCATCTCAAATTCGAATTTCAAGAATCTCATAAAATCTTTTATTTCTTTGAGAGTATATATCATGTCCAGATCATCTACTTAGATAGATACAATTCCAATTCAGGAACTTTCTTTATAAGTACGCAGGGAATAATACCTTACTTGTTCATCCCTTTCCAATCAAATAGTCACTTAGAAGGGTATACCAAATCCTCCTGATTGCTTCAATCATTAAATGAGTGTTCTACTCTTATTTCAAACAGACTTTGTGGTTTAGAGTCTTTTGATTTGGGAAACAAAAGGCTACCATGCACTTCGATAAACATTTTTATCCCTCAATCCTTGTAGAGATATGTATTAACTAAATAAAAAATGTTGCACTTCAAGTCCTTTTGAAACTACCAAGCTAATTAATGAGTAGATAGCTATAACGTTCATTACAATATAGTAAACAATTCCAGGGATTTGTGAGATACCTCGTACCACAAGGCGAGTCTTTATACTTTAAGACTTCGTTTTCACTACGCTTTGTGAGAAATAATCATGCATGTTCCACATGCATTACACTTGGTTGGTTAGCAATACCACACCAAACACATGTACATTTTGTCAAAAACCAAGTTCTACCTGGATCGTGTAGGCAAAATATGCTATTTATTGATTTTACACAGTAAAAAGCATGGTTCGATCTTATCGTGCTCTATTTGCTTGAGCAACTATATATAAAAATAATGATCATTAATATCTTCGCACAATCTTTCCATTGACTCGTCTATGTTCTGATAACCCTCTAGGATTTCCTTGTTTTCTGGAATCATTAAACTTCGGAGCGTCCTCCGGATTGATTAATGGAAATAATCAAAGATAATATAACGAGGTGATTTAATTAGTGATATATTAAGTTGTTCCTTTTTCACCTACTTTCTTTCTAGGTGAGCATTGATCGAACCTGGTGGTTTCTCTATATTCCTTTACGGAGAAACGCCCTCAACCACACTTCCACCAATTGTGGTTGAAACACCTTACTCTATGGTGTACCCCATACTGAGGATTTATAACCTCGCAAGCACATTTGCAGCTGGTACGTTTGATCTTATCACTTTAGCGATACCAATGCATACAATCTGAAAATCGATAATTCTTTTTCACTTCACAATTAAACTTATAGAGAACAAATATCAATTGGAGACAAAGAGGGAACACACCACGTCAATTCATGTCATTTCGTTGGAAAAATCATTTCCTTTATCTCCCCCTAATGATGGGCAGACTGTCTCATCAAGTGACAACCCGTAATTATAGCGATTAAGAGATCGCCTGCCAAAGTTTTCAAAATGCGGATAATTATCGGTAATCCGTATCCAACAATACAGTTTAATCATTTTTATGACCCATTATAATACAATATGGAGTCGTAATGGAACATATAACACAACCAAAAATGCGTAAGAACATAAATGTCAGACTTATAATCAGTTAACAACTGGTACGCAACAATGGTTGACTAATTGTGGGTTCTAAAACGAATAAGTGAATATGCATGTAACATTTCCTATCCCCCAAGAATATATAGGAAGGTTACACATAACCTATCCTTAGACACCATCTGTAACTTTTAATGGTAGCCTCTGCGAGACCATGGGGTGTAGGATGTTATACACTTATCCTATTAAAAATGCAATACTCATCAAGTCCTTTTGATGTAAATATCTAGCATTGACAAGGTTGGTGAGACCTTAAATTGTATAATATATGCTAGTATTGTTTCAAAAACGCATAATTTCTTGTGAAAAATAATTAATACAACTCTTCAAATTATCCACCAGAGACATAAATTACTCGAATGGGTCGTATTCTTCATGGATATGTCCACAAATATCTGCTTGTTTTTTTTAAAAAATTAGTTGGTTATCATTTTCATCTTAGGATGGTCTCAATCATGTTTACAAAAGAAAGACTTTGTAAAATGAGTGACATCTTTATTACTTTAAAAGCATAATGGGAGGGGAGGCGGTGTTTCTAGTATTTTAAAAAATGTTGATTGTGAGAGATGTTGTTACTTTGCATTCTTTCAATCTTCGTAATTCCCATTTTATTGTTCACTCAAATAAAAGGATATCCGTGTGAGTTCTTTGAAAATGGAACGTCATGTAGCAACCAAGGTGTGTTAATTGTAATCTCAATTATCCGAGTATTGTTAGTGATTTACAATTTACTAGACTAATGGACTCATTATTTTCTCTAAAATATGTTTCGTTTCACATTCATTAGATGTAATATCTAGATGCATTCCTATTCTCATAATAAATTTTCCTTGCCTTGACAAATCTTGCCTCTTTGCTAATACTTGGAGCATTTGTTCCCTTATATCCCAATCCTTGTGTATCACGATGATTTTAACTTGCTCCTAGCATAGTGGTTAATTTACTTGAACTAGTATTGAACTTTTTCAAGTCATCTTACAACATCTTGATTTTATCAAGAGCAGCAGCAAAATCATCCTCAAGGCGTTTTTCTCGAGCAAGACAAGCACTTTCTCTGTCATCAAAACTAATTTGTTGAGAATTAAACCTTGCTTCAGATTTTGCAAGTTTCTCGTCCAACAGAAAGTACTTTTGATAAAGATTATCACATTCAAGTGACTTCATACGTAGGTTTTCCTCAGAATCCTTGAGGATCGATTCGTTAGAACGATTCGAAAAGTAAACACCTGCGTAACATCTTCTCAATTTCTTGTTTTCTCGACAGAGAGGAGTCAGAAGAGGTGAGACATGAGAAGTTGTAATCTTCTTCATCTTCCACGAATCCAAAAACTTAACATACTCCGAGACTTCCTCATCAACATATCTTTCAATATCTGAATCTCCTTCATCAGAAAGTTCATCCAACTGTTCTTCTAGGAGAGTTTCCCAATCAACAGTATTTACATAAAGAAAATGTTTAGATATTGACTTAGATGTGATAGTTCTCTTAGGTGAATCCAAGCTTTTAGAATCATTTGGTAATTTCTGAACTGGTACGTTATTAGAGATAAACTCGTCCATAATCAGATCACTACAAACACGGACTTATAAGGTCTTTAACGTGTTTGACTTCTCTGATACCAATTGAAAACGCAGGGGGTCTAACAACACCACCCAATATTTCGCTTACAAATCTATATGGACAAGCTCGAATATACTTTTAAGAGAATACACAAGACTCAATCAATTAAAAGTATATCAACGAATTTATATCTCTCTTCTTGATTTGATTTACTCAAGCAAGAACTGCGAGTTCTAATCAAATACAAGGAATAACTTGGATGGTACCGAAGACCAATATCCAAGGATCAATCAATATCAATCAACAACCGAAGGTCGAATTTCCAATTGATTGATTCAAACGCACAACCTATATTATTTCAATTATATAAACAAATATAATGCGGAAATAGAAATAACACAGACACCAAAAATTTTGTTAACGAGGAAACCGCAAATGCAGAAAAACCCCGGGACCTAGTCCAGATTAAACACACACTGTATTCAGCCGCTACAGACACTAGACTACTCCAAGATAACTTCGGAGCGGACTGTAGTTGAACCCAAATCAGTCTCCCACAGATCCAAGATACATTTGTACTCCCTACGCCTCTGATCCCAGCAGGATACTGCGCATTTCATTCCCTTAGCTGATCTCACCGACAACTAAGAGTTGCTACGACCCAAAGTCGAAGACATGACAATAAACAAATTTGTCTCACACAGACAAGTCTATCAAAGGATCAATCTATCTCCCATAGATAAACCCTAAAAGTTTTTGTTCCGTCTTTTGATAATAATCAAGGTGAACAGGAACCAATTGATAATCTGGTCTTATATTCTCGAAGAACATCCTAGAGTTATCAATCACCTCACAACAATCTTAATCGTATGGTAGTGAAACAAGATGTTGCGGAATTACAAACAACGAGACGAAGATGTTTGTGATTACTTTTTATATCTTGCCTATCGGAGATATCAATCTCAATCCAATCAATCTGATTGTACTCGTACAATAAAATTTACAAGATCAAATCACACAACTACGATAAAAGTAGTATCGGTCTGGCTTCACAATCCCAATGAAGTCTTTAAGTCGTTAACCTGGTTTTAGAAGAAGAAAACCGAAGGTTAATGGAGAACCGACTCTAGTATGCAAACTAGTATCACACGTGAGGTATGGGGATTAGTTTTGCACAGATTCTAGAGTTCCCCTTATATAGTCTTTCAAATAAGGGTTTGCAATTACGTTACCTTGGTAACAAAGCAATCAATATCCAGTGTTAGATGAAAACCTGATTTAGATTCAAGCTAATATTTCTCAACTGTTAGATCGAAAACTTAGCTTGTTACACACACTTGACAATGCATGCTTCTAGGTTTGTTAACCGTACCCAAAGGTATGCACTTGTTGGTTCAACAATAGTTAACCAAATGGTTAGCCATATGAGCATTCCATATCAACCACGTTCTTCTTCACCATAACTAGTTCAAATGATTTCAAATGAACTAGTTATAGAGTTGTTCAACTGCAAGGAAATCTCATGTACTACACAAGACACAATTGAAGAAAAGATGATTTGATTCACTTGAATCAGTTCCTGAACTTTTATAGACACGGTTTGCAAACTGCTGTTTGAAGGTGAAAATCTTCTGATTTTGGTAATTTCGGTTGTGTGGGTGAGAAACGAATTTAAACCCTAAACAATGTACTGCAAGGGAGTACTTTAGATTCGAGATATCAATCTGTACAAATCCGTCCTGAACCAACAAATTGCCGTTCCAGAATTGCTTCGGTCACAAAGTGAAGTAGAAGGGTTGGTTTTGGGGAGGGAAGCGAAGAAAATGTTGAGACCAGAATAGCTGATTGTGGAATAGTAGTTGTTTCACGACTTGTATCAGAAAGTGGGAAGCTAACAGATGAAAAGCTAGCAAATATTTTCTGAGTGTTGTATCCTCCTGACCTGAACTTGTTGTTCGGTGGAAATAAGTGATGCCTATTTATATAAGTCGAAGTGAAAAGTACTCTGGTATCATTAATAAATGGAAAACAGGTGAGTAAATGTGAGGAGGTGGTAACCGATAACGCTTGGAATTGATGTTCCATAATTCCATGTATTTACTAACCGCCTCATCCTTATGACACTTTCTTATAACGAGCGTAGTGTACGCCGCACGATGTAAACCGCCAAACCAATACCCAATGAGCATCCCCCAGTTTATGACACGTGTTGATGTCTCGAGTTTTTTCGTGGAAAACATGTAGCATGTTGTTGTTGTCTGGCAAGTTGAGCTTGGGAGACTTGCCGGCTCGGTGGTGAACTTCAACGGTCGAGATTTTGCATCTTAAGAGGAAGGTAACTGTTGATTATTGCAACCTTTCGTTTGTTAGCCAGTGGAATGAAAGTATGATCAATATGGATTTAATATGGCCCAGTTTAGGCGCGGCCAAAAGTTAGGGTTTTGGATTTGTTTAGGCGCGACCAAACTAGGGCCAAAGGTTGCCATGTGTTAGCTGGTTAAGATCTGCATCTTAGATGAAAAAGTGGTCGTTGATTGTTTTAGGCCTTCGTTTTGGTAGCCGCACAAGGAAGGCCTGCATGGTATGGAGCGACAAGGTGGTTGGCATGCCATTGGCACATGTGGCATGGCATGCCTTGGCGCGGTTTGGTGTAGCCAAAACTAGGGTTTTGGGCCAAAGGTTACCATCCGTGTTTGGCGACCTTGGACGACTAGGATTTTCATCTAGGATGGAAGGGTGGGCGTTGATCGTCACACGCCTTCGTTTTGGTATCCGCATGGGGAAGGCTGGCATGGTATGGCGCGACAAAGCAATTTTCAAGATGATTGAAACATATCATGACTTTCGTCACATGGTAAAGATAAACTTGGTTAAAGCGAAAAGCTTACCAACTCGTATTTCGAGATATAGATAGGCGAGGTATACTCGGGCCGAAATACCAAATGTGTATAATCAAAGTCTATATATATAGCATACGACTTCTTGTCTCAAAGAGTAAGAGATAGAGTAGATAGACTTTTGATTGATAGATAAGTTCAAGTTTTCACATACCTTTTTGTCGAGAAGTTCCACCGGTTCCTTGAGTAGTTTTTCTACTTGTATGATGAATCTCCATGAAGTCCTTGATCTCAACTACATTGACAAACATGCTTGAGATAGCAACGCAAGCGAGTTCGACCGAGCAATGCTCTAACAGAATACAACATCTAGAAATCATCTGATATATTTTCATTCAGCTAGCCAGTTCAATTTTCTGATACAAGTCACGAAACACCCACATTTCCAGAATCAACTATTCTGGTCTCAACACTTTTTTTCCTTCCCTCCCTAAGACCAACCCTTCTCCTTCACTTTGTGACCGAAGCAAGCCTGGAATGGTCATTTCTTAGTTTAGGCCAGGATTGTACAAATTGATATCTCGAATCAAAAGTACTGCCGTGAAGTACATTGTTTAGGGTTTATACTCGTTTCTCATCCACACACTAAATTACTAAAAACAGCAGAAACCGTTTTCACCCACAAACACTCGTATTGTATTCCTTAATACTATGTATATCTATAGTTTAAATATGCTTCGCAATTTTTTTTTCAATATGCACGTCTTGAAAGATACATTAGGGAATGAAACAGTTCAAGTCAAATATCACTAACCTCAAGTGGAAGGATGATTGTTGTCGTTGTAGCTCCTTGCTTCTTCACATCTTCAAGTCTTCGCATGAGTTTTCAATATGCACGCCTTGATTGTTGTGGTTGTCATATTTATAATGTCTCATATCCTAATACTTTCAAGATAACCTATACGAGGTTGACTCTAGTACATAATAAAACGACTCTTAACATGAGTTTTGATTTACAAAAATATGACAACCAAACTTGACATACCAATGCTTGGTGGGTTCAATCGAGATATGCTCTAACATCAAGCATAAACAAACTAGTGCAATCAAAGTTCAACAACCGTTAGTCAATCAAATCAATCGAAAACTAATAATAAACTGAAATTATCTAGTTTCCCCCCAAGGGTACTAATAGAGATTCTGAATCCCAAAGAAGTCTTTAAACCGAGCGGCCGTAAGAGATTTCGCCTAATTAGGTTACTTTCCTCTTCGAATTAGTTTGTTCTGAGGATTAGTTTGCTCCACCAGTAACAACACAACTAGGTAGTTTTGCTGGCTCTGAGGATTAGTTTGCTCGAAATCCAAACTTTGATATTTATAGACCAAGGAAGTTAGTACACCAAGGAATTTCAAAAACCGAAAATATTCTCAAGATATGCAATATATTTCCAAATTCGGTTTCCATAATTCCTGGAAATGCTTTGTCCAAACATTGACCGAAAATATCCAACTAGTAAATGCACATTACTAAGTTTCATTTTCCAAAATAAAATTAAAAACCTTAATTAAAAGATTCTCAATTTATTTTTAGATCCGGGATTTTCCTTTAGCTATTAAGGAATATCTTTGAACAATAAAAGATAAGCGTTACAACACATGTTCAAAGTATGTCGACATCTTTACTTTGTAAGTCCTCTTTCATACTTACAATCTTGAAACTGATTTTCCACACTTCTAAACAAGTTCATCTGACTTTCAAGAACTATGTGATTGATTAACAACACTCAATTACCAAACATGGGTTTCACGGTTCTACCAAAACAAGTTTTGGTTCTACCTCCATGTGGGTACTGAAATTAGTCACACTATCTTTCCAAAATTCGGTTGACTAGGTACTAGGATAGGTTCCCACACATATATGGTATCTAACTTGTACTTGTTGCACATGTCCATATGATCGGTTCCCAGTATCTAAAAACGTGTTGTACATGTTCATAGGATCGGTTCCCAATATCTAGAAACTTGATGCACGTCATACAAGGATCGATCCTATCTTGTGATCGGTTGCACCTCTTACTAAGATCGGTTCCCCTTTTCCTAGAGTTGGTCATACCAATTACAACAAATCGATCATACCATCTCAGGTGATTACTTAAGATCGGTTTCACAAATAAAAGTCATACAAATACAAAAGTCAGGCCTTGTGAATAATTTACTCAGAATATAAACAAGTCATGAGACGTTATACTAATTACACATATTGTTAGTTCAAAATATATGCAATGAATAACAATACCAATAAGCCTAGCGATTTCCCTTCGATTCACGAAACAAGTTCATGAATATACTTCATTTAAACGAATGTAAAACATTGTTACTTAGGATTAAATCTTGACCTCATACCCATACATAATCACAATAGCATACAAACGATTATGTCGATGTCATATATACGAAGTTCAAAAGATAAGCGTTATACTTCGTATTGTATTCCTTAATACTACGTCTAACTAGAATATAATCATTCATGCTTCGCAGTTATGTTTTCAATATGCACGACTTGAAAGATACCTTTGGGAATGCAACATTTCAAGTCAAATATTATTAACCTCAAGTGGATTGATGATGTTGTCGTTGTAGCTACTGTTACGTATGTGTTAATATACTTGATAGCATGTTTACTAGAGAAGAAAATAGACCTCTTGCAATCCAGGGATTATTCTTAATTCATGTTTATTATTGATACACAGTGGCATCACATCTCTACTTCAATATTGAATGGTTCAGTTTTAATTTATACCATTCAGTTGTGTTTTTTCTATTTATCTTTCTTTCCTGTTTATATGAACCTTGATTCTTCTGGATGCAACACAAATGTTATATCGTTACGACATGTGATGGAGACTTGAATCGAAGAATTCACAAGGTATACAGACACATTTAAGTATTGCTTCTTCTGGATGCAAGTACACTCGGGATGGTTCGTCTCCAAAGTCTCATAGCTACATCGGAAGGTATTGGGTTCTTAACCTTTATCCTTTAAAGTAGCTAGATAGCCTTCTTCTGTTTTAAGTATTATTAGTAACAAGGTTATTTGTTAGTGGGAGTGGTTAAATTTAATCGTAATCATGGTTTTGCAAGATTAAATGGTGTGCTTAATGCTGGCTAATTCTGTTTTCAGGAAATGCATTAGGCTTATGATACGTTCGTGCAAATACAAGAAGATTGGGGGAAGTCTTCTTTTGCTGATCCCTTGACTTTGTTATTAAAAATTAAGACATTTAGCTTTCTGTTCACTCAATCATGTGATATATTTTGAACTATGAAAGGACATTATCCGTTTCACCAGTTGCACTAATTTTTTTCTCAAATGCCTATTTGGTTCAGGCATAAACACTTGAAAAAGAAAGGCAAGGAGAATCATGTGACTCGGGTTTGTGTCTCTTAATTTATTTTTTTAACTATTTTTGTCACCTGAAAAAGTTTACCTAGTAAGTAGCATAATCTGCATTACTGCTTCGTCACTTATGATTATCATGCACTCAAATTAGGTCTACGGTGTTAAACTCAATCAAGATTCACAAACATATATGGTATGCTCAGATTTTCCGAGATTGCACCATGTTCAGATTACTAAGCTTGTTAGGTTTCCGTTTTTTTTAACACATTTTGTAAGCTGTTCTTGGATGTAATATTGGGTTACAAATTTATCCAGAACAACGGGGATATATCGAAGTAATAAGTATGATGTTTTTTGTATTATCTTTCTTCTTTCTTGTGTGTCCGGACAATTTTTATGGTGGGTGGTATTCTCTAAGTTGCGCGGTTAACATTTGTTCATACGTTTTCGACGTTTTGGCCTGAATTGCAGGGAACCTTGACTAGGTTAGTGTTTTGGCCTGAATCGCAGGGAACCATTGACTAAGTCAATAAAATATTTGCTTGACTTTTTTTTCAGTTGCAAAAACTTAAGCAGCGGTTCCCAACTGTTGCAAAATCTTGAACCAGAAGAACAAAACCCAATCCGGCAAAAAAAAAAAACTGTTCTAAGGTTTTTTGGTTCCAAATTTTGCAACGGCTACATGACGGTTGTGAATTATTAATTTCGCAACTGCTTGAAGCAGAAGAGACAAAAACATAGGAACAGCAGTGAGTGTAGCAAACCTATTCACAATAGTATGAAACAATTGCAAAGTCAAGAAAAAAACATTTGGCTCAACCAGAACCCATTGAGAAAACAATTTCGCATCGGCTTATAAGTTGTAGCAAAAAGAAATGCAACGCCACATTTCACAACGGTGGTCTGCCGTTACAAGTCCCTTTTGCAACTGCGCGCAGCCGTTGTTAATCCCAAAAAATGGTGTAGCGACTAAGCAAGATCTTACATTTAGTAATCCTTGGGGAATCCTACCCTATATTTAAAAGCCGTCCTTCAAGGTTTGTTAGGCTAAGTCCTATGGGATAGATATCCAACTGCTAGATTGGCCATCCACGTCAGCTAAAACAACATCCTAAGTCCTATGGGATGGCTAATATAGCAGCTAGATTAGAAGACGACGTCAGCGAGACCACCATATAGCGCTGAACAGTTAAGCGTTGAGCGCTGTTTGGTTCAGTGCTTTAAATCTCAGCCGTTAGATCATAGAATTTTCTCTCATCGCTGAATGGTTCAGCGTTTTGGTTACTTTTTGAGCGCTGAACGATTCAGCTTTTGACACTAGCTGCTAGTTGAACAACGAGAAAATGCTAGGAGAGAGAAGTAGCAGGTACATGTGTTAACTTTTTTCCCACACTTTTTTTTTTGATTTGCAACACTTTTTGGCCAATCTAGCAGCTCAATCTAACCCATAGGACTTAGCCTTAGGTCCATGGACTTCAATATGTTATTAAAGCAACATATTTGTGTTGAATCTGATATGACCACACCTACTCTACATAAAGATTAAATATCCGAGTATGAAACAATTGCAAAGTCAAGAAAAAAACATTTGGCTCAACCGGAACCCATTGAGAAAAAAAATTCGCAACGGTTTATAAGTTGTTGTAAAAAAATCAATGCCACATTTCGCAACGGCTGTCTGCCGTTAAAAGTCCCTTTTGCAACTTCGCGCTGCCGTTGATAATCCCCAAAAATGGTGTAGCGGTTAAGCAAGATCTTACACTTAGTAAGCCTTGGGGAATCCTAACCTATCTTTAGAAGTCGTCCTTCAAGGTTTGATAGGTCCATGGAATTCAATATGGTATTAAAGCAACATATTTGTGTTGAATCTGATACGGCCACACCTACTCTGCATAAAGATTGAATATCCGAGTATCAGACCCAACGAGATTACAGGTGAGAGAACGTGCATAACAGTCCCATATAGTGCAGAGAAGTTACGAGTCTACAAAGAAATGGCGTGTATCATGGTTTTTAAAAGCGTACGCTTCGCTTCAAATTTCAGCATTTCGCTCTGAAGCGGTCATGTGAAGCGCATCTTTCATGAAGCGTACGCTTCACGCTTCAGAGCATACGCTTCGCTTCAAATTTCAGCATTTCGCTCCGAAGCGGTTATGTGAAGTGTAACACCCGATTTTAGGTCCCGGATTCTGCCCCGATCCCATGCCCGAGAACCCGCAGTGTTACTTCGATACCATAGCCGAAGCCCGGCTACTAAGCCCAAGCTCGTTAAGTAATTCACTTGGGCCTAATTAATTTAGGTTCATGTTATCATTTCAATCGCAATGGAAAACTTAGAAAATTTATTTGGGAAGATCTAACCGTTGATTTAACCTAACTTTAAAGCCACCGGAAACAAAACACATTTGGTTCTCATATAAAAATATCAACCACGTTCAAATCTTAAGATTTAACTAATACCCAACGATTTCAATACTAAATTGTAAAACTGAAAACAGACAAAGGTAGATTCATGGAATTTTACTGGCTTCATACGAGTTCCAAAGTTCATGATATTTATAGGGATTGATCGAAACTGTATATACTATTAGTTATAAATTTTCCAGGATTTTTAAATGAATCTAAATATTATGTGACCTCGGTCAAACACGAAGTTGACCAGCACTACTGAAAATTAAAACTTTGATAGTCTGTTTTAGAAAATTCACATAAAATAATACACAACTCAAAATTGAACCAGGCTTAAAATTTTAGAAAGATAAAAGATAAATAAAGATCTTTATAGAAGACACCAAGATCTAAAAAATCAATGTATCATAGTTTTAAGGTAGGATGTTTATGAGGCATTTAAAAATATAGGATATTTGTTGTATTCAATACCGGTACAAAGAGTTATTTTAAAAATACGTATACCACTCAGAAAATTCTATAGTTTTTACCAAATGTTTCTTAAGATGTTTTATATTTATTCAAAAAATAATAATATCAAAACTTATCGGTAATTTAAAAAGAAAATCAGTCAACTCAACATCATACAATATTTTACTGCATTAAACAAAGATTAATTACATCTTAAAATAGAAATTTAGGCATAAATGATAACTTTAAACATCTAAAATCATTCTCTAGGCTCCATGTTGATCAACTCCTTGTCATGCATCAAATATAGAATTTTTGTCATAGTACGACGTGAGTTGTGATACCCAGTAGGAAAAGAAGCAACAAAACATTTTATGAAACATTTTTCAATTCCTTTTGAAAACCAACTAGCAGGATCAACAACACCGCAAACACATGGAAACCCATACACAATAATAAGTTCAATCAATTCGCTCGCCCCAGGGAGCCCCATGTGGATTTAGGGAAACAAAACCGTTCCCAAAGATATCTCATATCCCGTCAAAAATAATTTTAAGGATAACAACCTATGGACCGCGGCCTGACATTCATAATCAAGCTCACATCATCATCATCATCCATAATAATAAAAACTTGTAAATATGAAATTAATTAAAAAAAACATAAATAGGAAAAGATTTTTTGATTGTATTACGCCTACCCCAAATCGCAACCCAAAATAATATAAAGCACCGATGCAATGAATCATATGAACCGAACGGCAACAAAAAACAATACTATCTTTAATCTACCGCCATGAATACTCCTCCTCGAAAACAGTACCGTGGCACAAATACTAAATGAAGGATCTAAAAATTTGGTTTTTTAGTATTTTTTTCCGATTACAGAAACTGATATTCTAACGGCTCACTAGGTTTTGTTCTTTTTACTTTTGCCCTTCTTAATACGTTTTCAAAAGCATTATATACTAAAAACCTAGGAGGAGCTCGTCCCCTGGTCGACAAACTAAGTGGGTACTACTTGGTCGGCCCATGTGGATTGAATTTTTTAGTTCATTATATGTTAGGCCCATGAAAGGAAGAAATGATTAATTCTTATTAGGCCCATTAGAAAAATCCCTAGCTTTACAAACTACTCAAATGAATTATCAAGGAAGATACCTTTATATACTAAATGACAAAAATACCCTTGAAATCAGACGAATATTACATGAAGTGCGCTTTTTGACCTAGTCAACTCCTTTCCCGCCTAATTTTTAAAGCTTTTAAAAGAAAAATATGAATGTTTTAAGGAGGAATCAAACACCCCACTTCCCACTCGCCTGGAAAAAGTTGAATTGATGTGCCCACTCATTATTTTTGATAATAATTAGACTTATGTAGAATTTATATAGATATTATCTTCCTAATAAATTTATAATTACTAGTTACGACTAATTTATTTATAACAAAACATCTGCTTCAAACATCGACCATGCTTCACGCTTCAATATATGCATCGCTTCCTAAAAATGAAAAGCGCTTCACGCTCGGCTTCACCTTGGCGTGTAGAATTGTCCTACTTTAGCCAAAGAGAATTGTCCTACTTTAGCCAAAGACCCTTTAATTAATTTAGTAGTTTAAAAAAAAAAACGGAAATTCTTCGTGAATAAAAATATTCATTAATGGAATATCACTAAACCTTCGTGGAAGCAAGTAATTTTAAGGGTGTAAAACATTCCGGCCCAGCACAACCCAGCACCCAAAGTTATGTGTTCAATGTGTTGCGTGTCGTGTTCTGCTGCGCCATATTTTAAGGATTGCGTTGTGCTGGACCCGTGCTAGTTGTGCTATGCCAGAAAAATAAGTGTTTTATGTCGTTTGTGCCGTGCAACACACATTTATTCTATGTTTTGAAAGAAATTTTTTTCTAAATATTTAGGTATTATATGTTTTTCACTAAAATACATCAACATATGAAGATACAATATCAAAAATTGGTTAGAACAAAGACTCTTTGTGAAATATACACAAAATGTCATGTATTGTGTCATATTGTGTAGTTATGCACATTATGACGTACTTTGTTTACATGTTTACCCATGTTGTATGTTGTACCGTGCCACAGTGATTAATCTAGCCTAGCCATGTCCAGCCCACGAAGCTACCATGTTGTACCGTGATGGGCTGGTATCAAATTTTAGGGTGCCATGCCGGGATGTGCTCATGCTGGCACGACTCAATTTACACCTCTACATTATCTCTTTCATGGCTACACTATATTGTACATATATATATACTAATAGATATCATGGAATTGCGATATCGCAGTAGTACAATGGAAAAGTGCTTGGATAATAATATGAATAGCCTTAACAGGTGTGGAGCCATAAACCTCAGTAAGAGGGAGCAAGTAGCAAAATCCAACCACCGGGTGTAAAAAAGAATAAATGGGCTTGAAAACCCAAATCTAAAAAACAAAAATTAGGCATGGAAACCAGTTGGGCTGGGTGTACAACTTATTTTTAACTGGCTCTGTCACTAGCCTGAGTTCGAAACTAGTCAACACTTAAATTCTCTCCGGATCAAAAGAGATCAACAGAAAATCATAAAATTAAATAAAAAATGTGATGAAATTTAAGGGGAAGTGTTATGGCTCAGGGGCTTAAAGGCTAGATAAGTAGACAGGAGGAGTTTAAATCTCCTGAGGTACTTTTTTTTTTGGTTATATCTCCTAAGATTATTTTTTGGTTATATATATATATATATTTAAGGAGGATGGGTATATTGACCGGTTAATGGTCAAAAACTGGTCAAGAATCGAATATTGAAAGGATATTTCACGATTTTAGGCTTTCTAATCATGCCCAAGCTTCCTTAGCATATCCATTTACGTGGTCAGTGGTAAACAAACATATCAATATACACGCATATGCATAAATCCAGTAAGGCAAGCTTTGCTCAAAACAGAAAATAAGGCCAATTTGTATGGATGACTGCTTTTTTACAGAAACTCTGATTCAAATTTACACTTAAGAGCCGTCCATGTAATAATGCATTAAATAAGATTTATTACCTGACAGTATCTGACCACGAGTCTACCCCCTTGATTATTATCTCACTAGCAATCCAATTCCGTCCGTTTGTAATAAGTCTTAATGGCGAGTAAGACTTAATACGAACGTGCACTTACGTTGTTTACAGACATTAATGTCGGTTGCTCAATAATTTGATCCGTTGTTGGACAAATTTCATCCTTCGATCTGCTATCCATCTGGAAATTAATGTCCAGAAAAATTCATTCCAGAATTCGGACCCAGTAGAACCTACGTACATGTACACAATTACAACCACAAGTGTGCTCAACAAAAAGGAACCGTACAGATTACCTAAAAATATTGTCGCAATGCAATTTATGATGCAATCAATTGAATGGAATTAGTTACAATGTGTACGATGGTCTAGTTGAACCTGCATATGCACGTTAGAACTACAAGTCTTTTTTAACAAAAATGAACTTGGCGTTGAGAATGCCAAATGGGTCGTGACAGTTGCAATTGCTATTTAAGATGCAATCAATATATGGATGGGTTAGTTGGCATGTATACAGTGGTGCAACAAAATCATAACACTTGCAAGTTGCAACACAATTTATTTGATGCAATCAATATGCAGATAGGACATACTAATTAGCACGTATACAATGGTCCAGTCCACATTTAAACCACAAGTGTCCTTGAGAACGAAGAACCACACGTATTACCTAATACTACAGTTGCAATGCAATTTATGACGCAATCGAATGGAATTAGTTAACATGTATACAATGGTCTAGTGGAACCTGCATGTACACGTTAGAACTACCAGTCTGTTTAACAAAAATAAACTTGGCGTTGAGAATGCCAAAAGGATCATGATAGTTTTTTTTTTTACTTTGAAGCATAAGGATCATGATAGTTGTATACAGGGATGTTTTATCACGTATTTTCGAGTCCATTTTTGTGACACTCCTGGACTAGTCTACGAGTAACATTTCAATCTCCACCACTAATACAATTTAAGAAATTATGTAACGACGATCGAGATTTCAAACATAGAGAATAATGAGGTCAACAGTTAACTAATCAACCGATCAAAAGAACATTTCAAATATACACTCTTTAAAGCAGCGTGCACAAAATCGAACTCCAAATCCCCTTTAGTAAACGGATTTCGTGTAAATTATTTAAAGAGCCCACTAGACTATTATAAAGAGGGACAATCCCAAACCCCTGTAGTAGAATACACATACATATGTATTTTAACCAATGTAATCCTTAGGTATCACAAAATCTTATGAATAAGGACCCTTAGCCTCCGGAATAAGGGTTGGTCAGCTGATTCTTGCTTTCATTGGTAACACACTTAATGCTTCTTTTACACTATCTAATTGATCTTTCACTATTTGTATAGAGATAGTCTTTAGATCCTGGCTAGCAATCCCGATTTGAGAAATGTTGACACAACTCGAGTCTAAAAACTACAATCTCTTTTACTTTTTTCAACTTGTCACTATTCCTAATTGGTAATGCTGATAAAAATAACTAAATCATTCAATGACCATTTGAGAGTATCGTGTTCACCTGTGACCAGATGAAGGAAACTTAACCCGTTCCATAGGTCCGCTCATCCACTGAGCCTATCTTACGTGTGAATACTGAAAATCACTCCCAGTAGGCTCACTCAAGTTTTCGGTTTCTATATTCCGAGAGAATTTGAGAGGAATACGAGAACTTAACCGTTACAGACAAAAAGAAATATCTAAAGCGAAAATAGACCTGTAATAAAGAATCAGACAACACTAACAGAAAATAGTGAGGTAGCTGAGCTAGAAACTATTGACAAGCTGTAAGGACAGCTGTATGGATCAGAATGACTGAAGAAAAACTCCCACCTGATCAGTCCGAGCAATATTTATACAGAACATATTTGTGCAATTATATACGCAGTCCGAGAGCCTGTACGAATAAGATCAAAGAATTTTAAATTTTGAGGGAAGAAAAGAGAAGGATGTCTACTATTAGAAATAACAATTACATAGAAGCAGAGAATAAGATTGTAATAGTTGGAGGAGGAATTTGTGGACTTGCAACTGCTCTTGCACTTCACAAGTATGTATATATCTTATTCTTATCACAACACCATAAAGCATATGCGGTTATCTTTGAAACGTTACAATCATATATAAATCTTGCAGGAAGGGACTCGAGAGTATAGTGTTAGAGAGATCCGACAAACTAAGAACCACTGGAGCAACTATTCTTATCCATTCCAACGGTTGGCGCGCACTAGATCAACTTGGTGTGGGTGATCAGCTAAGAAAGATAGGCAATCTCATCACAGCGTATACCAGCATAGTCATTCCCTTATCATTTTTCTTTTTTTTTTGGACAAAATAAATTCTTTCAAAATAGAAGTTCTAAGGAAGCACTTAAAAGAAACATATAACTAGGCCAGAATTTAATAGGATAACGAATCCTTTGCCTATTACAAGATGATACTGGTTACCGTTTAAAACCCGCCAATCGTGGATGAAGTCCACAAACTTAGGTGGACGTTTAATTTGCGTTGCATTTTATTTAGATTTCTATACCATTAGTTTAATTGTGGATTGTTCAGGTACTCCGATATTTCACTCGATGATGGCAAAAAAGAAGAGGCATCACTAATGTAAGTTTGTGAGATGTTGGTAAAACTCTCTCTTAACTAAAAGTTAACTGCAAGGTGCCATTATCAATTGGTTAGAACAAAATGTAAAATGTAAAGTTAACATTTTCAAAGAGATTGTCGAGGGGTGTGCGCTTTAATTACCCTTGTTTAGATGGAACCCTCCAAATGTTTTGGAACATCTGAGGGTTCATTTGAGGGGCTAAGAGGGGTTTCGTTTCCAACCATCAATTGACGCGCCTTAGTTAATGCACCACGTAATTAGGTTTGTTTTTTTTTTTTGCTATTGCAGGGAAGAAGAACTTCGATGCTTGAAAAGGCTTGAACTTGTACAAGTCTTGGCTGATAATTTACCGCTTAATACAATTCGTTTTGGATGTCACACAGTGGCTGTCAAGATGGATCCCTTAACTTGTCAACCTATTGTACAACTAGATGATGGGACTAGCATCAAGTGTGAGGTAATTCATTTTAACCTTATTTTTGTACACAGAAACGGTTCTACAAAACTCTTCTTACATTACAAGAAGCAATTAGTTAGAAGCCAACCAACTCTCAAATCAATGACGTAACAAGTTGTATTAGTTCTGGAGAAATCAAAATAACAACAAAACTTTGGCTCTCAGATGAAATCGATTTAAGTTTTACCAAAAAAAAGTCTTCTTTTTAAAAGGATCCATATGATTTTTTCCTCCTTTTTTATTTGTAGAAGTCAAAAAAGAAACGAACTTATAAATCATTTTCAGATGCAAGTACCTATAACTTTAAATATAGCTATTAGTAATTATTTGTTAACTGGCAAATGCACAAAAGTTCGTCTCACAGGAAGACATTAAGACTTCTCGAGAATGGATACACGATCCAATTCTCAATATCCGCTTCAAATTCCTGTTGTGGGCATCCTAGTTTGCTTCAAATTCTGATCAAGCTTCCCTTGCTGCATTTTCCATTAGGAGACCCACTTTACAAAAGGGGATTCGGTGGGTGTTATGATATACATAATTTCAAATCAGTACCTTAATTCTTATTAAAGAGACATTTAGAAATTTCAGTCTTAGATAGAGAGACATTTTTTCGATGAAAAGATATGCGAGATTTGTTTTTTGGATAGTAGGTTGTGATTGGATGCGATGGAGTAAATTCAGTTGTCTCTGAGTACGTTGGATTAAAAACTCCAAGGAATTTCTCTACACGTGGAGTTAGAGGTTTCACAAGTTATCCATCTGGTCATGGATTCAGCAATGATTTTATTCGAATTCGTAAAGGCAATCGTATCTTTTGTAGAAACCCAGTCAATGAGAATCTCATGTATTGGTTTGTAGGCCTTCCATGCACATCTTGTGGTAAGTTCAAACAAAATTATTACTGTTCTTTAAAAAATCAATATTCGGATCAATATTGCTTGCTAAATGTTTTTAAGATATTACAATTCTTTGTGTACTGATAAAAACAGATTTAGGAGTCTCAAGTGAACCGGAACTCATCAAGCAAGCAACCATTAAATCGATCATGGATTTCCCACCAGACGTTATAGAATTTGTACAGAAAACTGATCTTGATTCATTGACTCTTACAAACTTAAGATACCGCCCACCATGGGATCTATCACTAGGAAATTTTCGGAAAGGAACAGTTGTTGTAGCAGGTGATGCCATGCATATTATGGGTCCATTCTTAGGCCAAGGTGGTTCCGCAGCTCTAGAAGATGCTGTTGTCTTAGCAAGAAATTTGGCAGAAAAAATGTGCGGGTCTGAAAGAAGCGGAAAACAAAGTCTGCAGGTGGAGATTGGAGTAGCGATAGATCGTTATGTGAAAGAACGTAGAATGAGGCTAATTCAGCTGTCTTCACAGACTTATCTCATCGGAATGCTGTTAGAACCATCATCTGGCAAATTCACAAAGTTATTAATTATTCTTGCCCTAGTTGTTTTCTTTAGCAATCCAAGTGGCCATGTTAAGTACAACTGTGGTCATCTCTAATTTCACAGATGCGTACACAAGGCCAAGAAATAAGTTTAAGACAGACTCACTGTATGTCAGGAGAAAAAAGGAAAAAAAAATAAAAATAAAAATACAAATTCTTCTTTGAGTCTGGTATAGTTAGTTTACATATGTATGGGTCGTCTGTAATACGCACATGTGTAGGTTGTATTAGTTGTTATTTTTGTTGTAAGCATAATTCGTTTACTACGTTGTTATTAGGTTACTAGAATTTGTGCCCGTGCTACGTATCGGGCGGATCCCAAAATCATTCACCATCATTTGGTCCATGCCTGCAACGCGTCGGGCATCTTTTTCTTTCAAACATATTTTTCATTTGATAAAGATCGGCTTCGGCTGTGGCTCGGCTTCGCCTCGTCCTGTTCTGTCACTTAGGATTTCTGATTTGGTGTAAAAACCCATTACTAAAACTTACAGGATCGTGCTATCCCGCGCTGCCGCGCAAGAAAGCTATATAAGCTGGCAGGTCGCTAGCCATTCAATTCATATTTTGCTTTTTAGATTATGCTTTTTAGATTAAAAGGTTTATTAACTGCTCCTAGCCAAGTGTCCAAAAGCAACTCTGACCAAAAAAAAAAAACAAAAAATCATCGATTATTTCGCAAACAATCTATGTTCTTCTTCTCAAATACAGATACAGTTCTTCACTACCTCCATTAATGAATCATCTAATCGGAACATTTTTACCGACTCATAATAACAGATTGGAATACTGAATCACGTTAGTTCTTGATTAAATTAATATTTCAGGAATAATCTGAAAACTACTACTCCCTTCTTTCCACTTTAGATGATGTTTTTGGAGTTTTCACGCAGATTAAGAAATGAAGAGAGTTATGGAGATTTTTCATCTATACCCTTAAGAAAAGTCTTCAAACATTAATTGTTATTAGGGAACTTAAAAATAAACCTATAGTTCCAAGACAAAATGTTAGGGTGTTATTGGAAGTTTGGTGGAAAACCTTCAAGTATTATGGAACAAAAAAATAACCCTAAAACATCATCTAAAATGGAACGGAAGGAGTATATTATAGCATGAATCATAATTACATCATAAATCATAAATTTTTCAATACCTAATCAAAAATATTTGCAATATATCTCTTCACTACCTTCATTAATGGTGGCTCTGCTAAGAACCCATCCTAGAATACTCGGCTAAGAACCCATTTAGAAATTTCAATTACAATTGCTCATGCACCACAACCTGCAAGTACATCAACAACACCATACATGTGAAATTGAAGGACTTAAAATAATTAGAAAAAAAAAATTGTGTGATGTTATATGGAGGTGCCTCTTTTGTACTCTGATTATGCTAGAGTTATGCTAATTTTTATCCTTATTCATCGGTTAATGAAAATAATCTTTGGATTTTAGTTGCGGAGGAAAAACGTTAATGCAAAAAATCACAGAAGGAAGAACAAATATACAATAAGAATAGAATAAGAAAATGTTTTGACTAAAATATTGAGATAATATCAAAAAGACTTGGTTACATTCCTATTATATAAAAATTGATGTACGACGGTCTAAATCATAGAATTGTTTGATCCAACGGCTGATGTTGGCTAGCTTATAGTGCTGCAACACACTGTCGTGCGTGGTAGCATATTACAAACTTAATTGAATTAAAAAGAAGAAAAATAAACAAAAACCTAACCTGCAACCCACACACCTTTTATATCAAAATGATGTTCGGTTCGGTTCCCCTTGATGATTCCCTGGTCATAGTAGAAATTATAGAAAATCATCAAACTGAAACTCAACCACATATACAAATATATGTCAAAACAAAATAAAAGAATTTACACGTAAAGAAAAGTCTATAGGTAAAGCAAACAATATAACGGTAGAATTGATTCTCTGTCAATCTCTACAACAGCCAAGGTTGATGAGCGCACAGATTCTTCACCCATATTATGTACTCCTTTTTCCGACACCAATAATTGAACTAGGATAATACGCTAAAATCCGTGCTATGTACCTGGCATATCAAAACTATTCTCCTTTTTTTATTTGTAAAATTCTAACTTTACAGTAAGCCCCGTCAACTGGATTTTGTTCCTTTGTCGAAAATGTCAGAAATTGCATCTAAATATTGGAGATAGTGCAACACTGTCGACAAATTAAACAAAACAAACCCACAAACAGGGCTTCACAATTCTTTATAGTCTTTGCATGTATTGTGAAGTTCAACCAATTTAACAATTAAAGGAAAGCTTCGACCTTCCAGCAATATGCATGCCAAAGATGTTTTCTTACCTGGCCTACAAAATAAAGTTTTTCCATTTTGCTGGTTATTAAGGTATGACTTTCATGCATCACAACATGAGAAATTGTCATGTTGCAGGACATAGCTATATAGTTAATTTTCATATAGTAAATCTAGGTTAATAATTACTGGTAGGAGCTATATTTTCTCTAAACAGAATTAAGGGAGGTGTTTTTTCATTAACGTGGGAAAGCTTTATAGGGGAAAGCACCAAATCTTTCTAAATCATTGATCCAAACATTAACAGTGGCATGGAAAATCAATATTAAGACTAACATATAACTGTGAGATCAATGATAATACGTGTTGCTCCATAAATCTGATTTATCTTAATCCAATAACGTCTTCATATTCACCAACAATGACGTCATTTTCGAGCCAAATTACAAAATATTCACCAACAATGACGTCATCTTCGAACCAAATACGGTGAAAAAAATATTTATCGTTAAAATTGCTTTCTGTGATGGACTGACTTTTTAGCCGGCAAATGTTTTTCCTGACGGGGATTTACCGATCACAAGATGACAAATTTTTTTCCATCATAAAAAATTTTTAGGGACAAAAGAAAAGGCTTTCGTAACAATATAATTTCTCGTTAAACATGGTTTTTTTTGTAGTGGCTTGATTTCCAGTCTTTAACTTGACTTGAGACGGAAAATAGTGACATGTTAATCCTCAGAGAAAGAAAAGGTGAGTTAATTATGTAAAAATATCATAATCTAATGATAGATAGGGAAAGCAAGAACTCACGTTACCATCACAACAGACACATCACACCATGACTGAGCAAACCTGGTACACGAAAAAATGAATGAAAACTTTGGTCCATAATACCTTGAGGCAAGGGGACTAACTATGTTGTTGGTAAATTAGCTCCAGAACAAAAAAAAAATGCTCAAGAGCCATTAACATCAAATTTGAAGTTAAAACCAATTGTTAAACCGAAGTTTTCATGTAATCAATATTTTTCTACCTAATTTTTAACCCATTAGGACTACTACCATAGTGACATAGGTAAAGGATAAATAAAGCTCTCAAGATGTGAGCAACAGTTTATAAACCTAACTCTAATTACCCCAAGATCTCGAAGCTTCCTCCTGGCTATGCAATATTTAAAAAAAAGGACATTATCAATCATTCACATATTTACAGTATAGTCAAAATATTTTTTTCTATAAACGGAACATGGAACAACTATCTAATTTCCTCAATTACTTTCCAGCAGAACAACTATAAATTGTGCTTTCAATAAACCAAGTAATTGAAATAGCTTGGTGGTAAAATTAAAAAGTGCAGTATTGTTATCATGGTGTATACATGGAGTACTTGAAAGACAACATATCCAATGACAATTTATCTTCTATCATTTTGGGGTTACACATGTACAATAAAAGAAGAATTGTCATCTGATGATGTGTACCCGTGCACTACTTAGATATGGGCGGATTTGAATGTGAAATTTTTATCTTGAGTATTTATAACCATGTGGTAGCATAATTAATCATCCGTAAATACAAATATGATTTCTGTAGGACATAAGTACCTGGCAGTTCTGGTAACCCATCTCTTTCCGGAATAATGGTGCCTTCAAAAAGAACACATGAATTCACCATAACATTGGATTAGAGTTCTTCCTTTAAAGAACTGGAAGTGTGTCACACCTATATCATATATATTTACAATTATATAAATGTAGAGCCATGCGCTTCAATCAATTTTTATTGACAACAGTATACTCACATCCAAGGGAAATAATTTTTCTTCCAGGTTCATGGAGAAGGCTGATTTGGTGAGGCAATGTGGAGTTTCCCGTGAAAATCATAAATGAATTGGTTAGTATGTATAGTGCAATCATAAAGGCCCTAAGTGCAACAAAATTAAACAAAAACATACTAAGTAAATGCAGTTATGTTACATCGCAGTTGTTGTAACATTAGCAGTAGGTTTACTCAATGGTCAGGTTTTCAATATACTGTTTAGGATATACAATGAATTAGTATGTGTGTCTACTTCTCTTACTTGCAATACCATGAAAAGAGAGCAGGTTAGCTCGTTCAAGTAAATGAAACACAAAGCAAAGTGCAATGAAGATACAAATTAATGGAAAGCTTAGACTCTCAAAGGAAAAAACAGTATCTAACTTACTTCTAAGTACAAATCAATGGAGCCCCATGTTGCACTATCTTCACTTTGATAGGGACCGAAAAGATCTCATGAGATTCTTAGTTAGCTATGTAATTTGTTTCTTAAAAATTGCAGAAATTCATCACAAAATCTGTTGGAATAATTAAATTTGAATAACGAAAATCTTTTCATTTAAGTTACCTTGTTGTTTTCAGCTTCTGCAAAATACTTGCCTTTGAAAGCATTGTGCAACAAAGCTCCAACTACAAAAAAAATTCGGTAATGGTTTTTGATTCACACCAAACCTCGGCAATTCGATATTGGGTTCCTTGTAGAATATATCTAAATTAAGGAAACCCCAATCTTCATATTAGTATCATTAAACCATAATGTTAATCAAATATGAAACACACGCATGAAAAACAACCTTAAATTTGAAAACCAATCCTAAGTGTTTAACCTCAAATCGATCCATGTTGGTGCAGCTATGAAGTGTCCGCAGTGGGAATAAAGAGAGTGTAAAATGGGATTATTATTTTACGAAAATTGCTACAAACACAACAATTTCTAGGTCACCCTATTTGCACCTAATTTTATTTGAATAAAATCCCTAGTGCAAAGAAAATCCCTGTCTTGGGTTCAATTCGAACTGAAATCAGAAATCAAAAACATGATTAAAAAAAAATCAAGCAATTAATGTTTTGTTTAATAACACCCTAAAGCAATGACCCAAACTCTTCTAAGAAAACATCGTTATAAGCAAATAAAAGAAAACCCATAGAAGAAGAGGAAGAACGAAAGCATTATGAGTACCGGAAATTTAACGGCAAAATGGGAACATATTTTACGGCAATTTTGGGTGGTCATGACTCTAAAAATCGAAATCTGAAAGGCTAAAGTCAGGTACAAAGATTCAAAGTAGTTTTATGACACACATAAACAAAAAGTTAAAAAAGAAAGTTCAGAGAAAAACAGCCACAAAGAATAAATAGTAAAAACATTGAACTGCAGAATATGAAAACCTATTGAAGCAACAACTGCAGTAAAGTATTGTGAATTTTACTAAAAGGCTGGGAAATCAAACCTTGATCTTCCCGGGTCTCTGATTTCTCTCCTAAGACTGGTGGTATTCACTGCTGAATCGTGATATATCATCATGGCCTTGATATATAACCTGTGATAAGTTTGGAGGCGC
This sequence comes from Papaver somniferum, assembly GCF_003573695.1. Classification (NCBI taxonomy): domain Eukaryota; kingdom Viridiplantae; phylum Streptophyta; class Magnoliopsida; order Ranunculales; family Papaveraceae; genus Papaver; species Papaver somniferum. Next base: position 776,957 of record NC_039368.1, read on the forward strand.
AGTCAAGTTGAATAGATCTGTAACTGTTGGGAGATATATATATTTAAAAACATAGTTCTTTAATTTATATCAAATTTAGAGAAATAGTGTGGTGGTATTATTTTGGGCTCCCACGCTAAAGTCTCACCCCATGCATTTGACTAGGTATATTTACATATTTATATTATTTATTTAAATGTGGAAGAGTGGGGCCTTGGAAGCTCTGGTGATTCAGAAACTAATTTTTTGCATATTTAACTCTTGATTTCCAAAAACGGTTTTTTCAACTTAATATTCTCCAATTAATTCTATTAATTTTTGGTAATTATATTGTTACCGTTTTGTGACTATTATGGAGGATTTTCAGTGAGCACTAATTGCAGAATTGATTTTCATTAAAACCGTATTAATTTCTTTTGAGTTATAAAAGAACAATTTCTGGGAAGATGAAACACAATTGTTTTTCATCTATTTCGAGTTCTGAGCAAGTGTAGAAAGAGTTGTTGTTGGTTCGATTTCTCACAGTGCAGAGAAATCGAACAAGAGAGTTATCAGTTTTATCCCATAGGGTTTTCGACAAGAATCGACTCCTAACACACATTCAAGAGGCAGGGTCGCGAAACACCTTAAAGATAGCGACCTAGTCCACGACTCAACTGCTTGAGATCCGCTTTGATTTTGTAAATTGTTTCCAACTATAACAAATGATGGACGCGAAATCATGTATTAATCTTCTGATTCTATGGTCATATTAGTGGCATCATATCATCACACACACACAAAAAAACAGAAAACCAAAATCAAAAAAATAGAGAGAAACCAATAAAATTCATACCTGATAAAAAAACGAAATCATGAGTACCTGTTAGAGGGGGGTTTTAAGAAGAGAAGATGTTAAACTTAGCCCCTCTGTACTCCTAGCAAGTTCTTTTTTATCGTCTAAATCATAATGTTTTTGCAACCATAAGTGGTTTTAGGTTTTGTTTTAGGATTTTTTCTCTAGGTTTAACTGATCTTTGTTTCCGTGGAAACAATTTTTTTTTCCACGGAATATTTGAAAGAAACTCGAAGCAAAAAGAAAAAATTTCTCTGCAATTTGGTGAGGAGAGAGAAATTTGGAGCAATTTGGTGAAGTGGGTGACGTTCACTTTTAACATCGAGGGAAGTTTTCGTCATCGCACGACGTGGGGCCTCATATGACTTAGGTTTTTAAAGGTGTTAGATAGATGTGTGAGATACTAAGTTTACATGATCTTATCTTATGGTTTCTAAAGAATATGTGGTTTTCTAAAAATAAAAATAAAAAGATAGGCTAGTTTCCGAGAAAATTTTAGATGAGGAAAAATACCAATGGGTGTATGGGGGACAAATAGGAATTCCACACTTGTCCCTCTTTTATTTACTGTTTTTAACTAATTAATATTTTAATTTTTTACACCCAAATTGCCCTTCCATGTAACATTGATATGTTTCGGTGTCTGAGGAGAAGTATCATCAGTTCCATTAGCTTCAGAAAATACTGGCCTTGGGCCTCCTGGCGTACAAGAAACCCATGATAACGATGAAAAAAAAATCAATAACAACTTCTCCGGTCTTCCTATCCGTATTTGGGATAATAGGATCAAAAGAAACCCTTTTATCAATTGGTTTTAACAACTCATTATCTTTATCTTCTTCTATAACTTTAATATTCTCTGGAAAAAAACTTCTCCTGGAGAAATCAATATCATTTTTGATCTTCTTTAAACAATTTTCATATTCCATCACTGAAACAAAATACACTATTTCGTCACTCACTCTAATCAACACACGACAAGAAATCCTTAAATATGCAAATCCTAGAAACAGTAAAATAAAAATAACCCATCCAATCTTCAAAATCTAACAAAAACTCCATCCTCCCAAATTAATTGATCTAATTGGTTTTGAATTTTTCTCCACAAATAATTGAGCTCTTTCACTAATCAAGGGATATTTCTAACACCACCATTTTATAATTGATTATTGTTACTATAAGAAATATGTATAATTTGATAGTCATGTTTATATTCGTTAGGTGGGTGTTTTTAAATGCTTTTCAATGGTATAAAGTTTAAACAAAAAATTGGTATAGTTTAAGAGATAAATTATTTCTAAGTTTTGATAGTTATTATCCACAAAAGTATAATTGTAAAAAATACTTAAACATACTCTCATTTTCTCCTTGCCTTCATAATTATGCAAATAATAAATATATCAATTAATTTGGGACAGAGGGAGTATATTCATCCAGCATTCCAATCAAACATAACCCAAACTAAATTGTTCCGTTTCGAAACTAAAATGACGACAAATCAATAATTTCTTGCATAAAACACTAAAAACAACAGTAGCAAAAAAACCCTAAAATTTGAAATCTTTACCAAATATAAGTCAAAAAAAAAACATCAACCCACCTTTCAATCCCCAAACTAAGATAAGTCTTTCCTTGATGTTCGAGGAGAAGAATCAACTTCAGCAATATCATCAGTTATGGCACCATTTGTCAACTGTTTGTGGAAGGGTATATAGGGTTTAGAAACAAAAGCCTTTAATTAGTTAAAAACGACAAGTATAAGAGGGACAAGTGTTAAATTCCTATTCTTCCCCCATGCCCCCATCAGTATTTGCTTTTATCAAAAAATTTCTCCTAGTTTCCATAATTGGAGACTGAAATGTCATGAGTTTATTAATCTGGCCCATGGATGGATCACTTCCATCTCTTCTTTTTCTCTCTTAACACAAATAGGGATCACTTATCTCTCATTTTTTTCCCTCTAATATCAAATGAATGGGACCAAAGATAATAAATGAATTGGACCAATGACAAATTAGGAAAGAGTATGAAAAATGGGCTATAATGATTAGTTTTCTTAATCCATTTTCACCGAACAAACCTATTTTTTTAGAAACGGAGGAAGTAGAACGTTCTTGTCTGAACAAAAATAAGTCTTGGAAATATTAATTTATACTCTCTCAGGTCCTAATATACTTTCAGGAGAATCAACTAGACAGTTAGACTGAATCTAGAGAAAATTATATCAAAGATTTTTATATCTCTATCTCTCAATTCAATCTTCAATCAGCAAATAGGAATTTGCGAGCCCGATTGAATATAAGAGAAATATCTTGAACGGTATCAACGGCCAATGTTCAAGGATCAATCAATTTCAATCAACAACCAAAGGATGGATTTTCCAATTGATAGATTCTACCCACAACCTGTCATATTTCAATTATATAACAAAATATAATGCGGAAAAGAAATAACACAGACACTAGAAATTTGTTAACGAGGGAAACCGCAAATGCATAAAAACACTAGCCTACTACAATGAACTTTGGACTGGACTTTAGTTGAACCGTAATCAATCTCACATTAATTCAAGGTACAGTTGCGTTCCTTATGTCTCTGATCCCAGCAGGATACTGCGCACTTTATTCCCTTAGCTGATCTCACCCACAACCAAAAGTTGCTACGACCCAAAGTCGACGACTTAATAAAAAAATTTGTCTCACACAGAAAAAAGTCTATATGAATAGATAAATTTGTCTCCCACAGAAATACCTACGAGTTTTGTTCCGTCTTTTGATAAATCAAGATGAACATGAACCAATTGATATACCGGACTTATATTCCCGAAGAAATTTCATCTAACCTTTCTTGTACACGTATTTTCCAGTTGTCATTAGTTTTTACATTATTAACAAGATTAATTTGTCTCTTAGAATCTCTAGAGATGATTTATTCATATATTGAATCGTAGATTCCATCATCAAGTGTTAATCCAAATCTCTTGATGTCTTGCTTTACGTTGACTGAATCATTCATTAGATTCGATTCTTATAGGTAGGATCGCACCAAACACAGATTATTAGATCTTTTCGTGTTTGCCTGCTCTGATACCAATTGAAAAGGAGAGGGTACCCAAATATACCTCAAGCTAAAACTTTTCTTACCTATAAGTCCTTTCTCCGAAAGTGATTTTCTATGGACTGAGTCGAGAAAATGCAACTAATCGGTTCACGCTTCGTGTGATCGTCTATGGATACGAGATCGAGACAATACAACAAAGAAGTATGTTTACTTGATAAAAAGGTTCGGACTTAACCAAACACAATAGGATTTCTTATCAAGTAAATAGGAATTAACGTTTGTGTAATTTACTTTAATTATAATAAAAAATGTGGAAATATAAAGTAAATGACACGGCAATATTTTTTTAACGAGGAAACCGCAAATGCAGAAAAACCCAGAGACCTTGTCAATTATTTAATACTCTCAGGATTAAGATGCTACACAAAATTAAACCAACTTCGTATAATTGAGACCAAGCAACTAAACCTATAGTTCACCTAGTTCCTTCTGTATTCCCACTCCTCCAACTTATGAATAAGCCACGTACTTGGAAGAATTCCTTTGGTTTGTATTCCAAACAGTAAAAGAACAATAAATCTGTTTGGTATCAACTCTCTTCAACCAAGTGTTATGAGTCGGACAAAGGCTCTTCTGCTTATCTTAACATAAACTCCTTCGTCAGGTTCTTAGATCTATATTATGTTCAATCACCGAAGTAATTGTTAATATTTTGCAATCAATACTTTTAATCACTAAGAATTGTATTGATGCCGATCTACACAACTAATCAATCCAATATACCACAAGGACAAACCTATTATAGTTGGATCCTCTTATACCGAAACAAGTATTGTGTACACCAAAGATTATGAACCCAAAATCATAAATCTTCAATATCTTCTTTGTCTTCAAATATTCTTAGATCTTCAATAAACACCTGCACACAATAACTTGAATATCTTGTGATCAATCAGCACAGAACGGAGTTTGTTAACAATAGATTATCGCGAGAACTTCTTTAGCACTAACAACAGTCTAAAGATCCCTGTCGAAACTTCGATCTAGTTTGAGTGAATCTTATATCATAAGATAATATTCTCAAGCATAAAGAAACTAGTTTCAATTAAAGTTCAACCACCGTTAGTCAATCAAATCAATCGAAAACACAAGATAAAGCGCAAGTATCTAGTTTCCCACCAACGTACTCGTAGAGATTCTTAATCCAAAAGAAGACTTTAAACTGAGCGTCCGTAAGAGATTTTTCCTAATTAGGTTACTCTCCTCTCAGAATAGGCGGCTACACTAGTAACAACACAACCGAGGAAGTTTGCTGTCACGAAGGATTAGTTTGCTAGAAATGAAAACTTCAAGTATTTATAGACAAGGAAGTCTGGACACCAAGGAATTTCCAAAACCGAAAATATTCTCAAAGATATTCAATGTATTCCAAATTCTTTTTTCATAATTCTTGGAAATGCTCTGTCCAAAATAATGACCGAAAATCTCTTTGGAGAATCTCCACTAGTAAATGTACATTACTAATTCTCATTTTCCAAAAATAAAATTAACAACCTTAATAAAAAGATTCTTAACTTATTTATATTTCGATCCTGGGATTTTTTTTCCTGTAGCTATTAAGGAATAACTTTGAACAATAAAAGATAAACATTATTGTACGTTTTCAAAGTATGTCGACATCCTTACTTTGTAAGTCCTCTTTCATACTTACAACCTTGAAACCAATTTTCCACACTTCCAAACAAGTTTAGAATTGGTTCATCTAACTTTCAAGAACTATGTGATTGATCAAGAAACACTCAATCACAAATCTTGGGTTTAATGGTTCTACCAAAACAAGTTTCGGTTCTACCTCCATGTGAGTACCGTGCATAGTCACACTAGCTTTCTAAAATTCGGTGGACTAGGTTCTAGGATCGGTTCCCCACATATATATGGTATATAACTTATATGTGTTGCATATGTCCATAGGATCTGTTCCCCTTTTCCTAAAAACGTGTTGCACATGTTCATATGATCGGTTCCCCTTTCTGCTAAAAAGTTGATGCACCTCATACAAGGATCGATTCCCATTTGTGATGTGTTTCACCTCTTCATAGGATCGGTTCCCCTTTACCCAGATTCGTTTCAACAAATCACAAACTCGATCATACCATGTCAGGTGATTACTTAAGATCGGTTTCACTAATAAAAGTCATACCAATACATAAGTTAGGCCTTTATGAATAGTTCTACCAAGAACACAAACAAGTCGTGAGCGGCTATACTAAAATCACACATATTGGATGTTCACAAGATATGCGATGAATAATAATCCCAATAACGCCTGGAGATTTCTTTTTCGATTCATAAACAAGTTTATGAACTTACTTCCTTAAAACACATGTAAAAACATTGTTTCCTAGGATTAAATCCTCACCTCATACTCATACATAATCACGATAGCATTTAAACGATTATGCCGATGTCTTATGTACATATTTTAATGGTTAAGAAATAAACTTCATATTGTATTCCTTAATACTATGTCTATCTAGAGTGTTCATGCTTCGCAGTTTCGTTTTCAATATGCATGACTTGAAAGATACGTTAGGGAATGAAACAGGTCTAGTCAAATATCACTAACCGCAAGTGGAAGGATGATGTTGTCGTTGTAGCTTCTTACTTCTTCACTTTTTCAAGTCTTCACAATACTTATAATGTCTCATATCCTAATACTTTCAAGCTAACCTATACGAAGTTGACTCTATTACATAATCAAGCGACTCTTAAAATGAGTTTTGATTTACTAAAATATGACAACCAAACTTGACATACCAACGCTTGGTGGGTTCAACCGAGCTATGCTCTAACAATCTCCCGCTTTGTCAATTTTAGTGACAAAACTCTTACAATCATATGGATAAACAAATTACAAGAATTCATTACACATACGCTTGATTCCCGAATTCAACAACACAATAACCTGCATTCATTTAATCCTAAAATTCCGCTGTTGACATTATAATAACAAATTTAATACTCCCCCTAAAGTTGAGATAGGTAGATTTCATCAATCTGCACGTCTTTGTTATACCAATTAATATGATATGCTATTCCCCCTTCGTCTATGCTTTCACTCTTTCGTTAGATAAACGTTTAAGCACAAATGTTCTTTTCGTTAATGATATCAATCAATATAAAATCAATACCAGTATCACTTGTTTACTCCATATATTTCTCCCTTTTTTGTCACAAAATGTCAAAGAAACGAAAAAATAAAGGACAACACGAAAAGAATCTTACAAATCTCAAAATAAACTTGCAAACCTATAGAGTTAAGCACAAAGTTTCCATACTCCATTTTTTATAACCAATATCAAAAACGAAACTACAATGCAATTTGTTTTGATATGTTATCAAGTAAACAATTTCCCGAAGCAATTTTCCAAATTTAGTTTAGCAAACCAAAAGTCAACTAAGTAACTTAGTCTCTTTCCTAAACCGATTGTACAAATACAACCGCTTCATTCGATAAGACCAAAATAAAGATAACTTTATTTTTCTCATTAGATTCTAATTATCCATATAACTTAGACCTTTCAATTTTAAACAAGACAAGTACCAGGTTAGTTAACTAGCATTTCTTGTTAAGGCATTTGATTAGACTTGAATAACGAAACCTCCACTTTGATAAGTTTAACTAAGATAAACTTAGCTTCTCTTATCCGGAATCGAATTGGACTAAACAACTCATCCCGTAAACCTTTTCTTTCGTTAAGCCATAAATAATTCATACAAACCAAATAAGTCAACTTGCAAAATTATTCACCTCAACCGGAAGAAATTGAATCAACATAAGCATTAAAACACCGCAATCGCACCGAAATTCTGTAAACCTAAACAATTGATACCACACAATAAAGAAGATAACAATAGTTTTTCTTAACCAGAACCAATTAGATCAAACACACATCCATACACACATAATGGGGGGGGGGGGGGGGGGGGGGGGTCTATCAACCACATCCAATAATTCGTTTGGCAATCTGTATGGACTAACTCCAATATACTTTCAACAGAATCAACTAGACAGTCAGACTCAATCCTAATAAAAGTATATCAAAGAGTTATATCTCAATTTCTTAATTCAATCCGCAATCAAACAAATAGGAATTTTCGAGCCTAATTGAATATAAGAAATAACTTGGACGGTATCAAAAACCAATATGCAAGTGTCAATCAATTTAATCAACAACCAAAGGTTGGATTCCCAATTGATTGAACTTACGCACAACCTGTGATATTTCAATTATAAAGATAAGAAAATATAATGTGGAAAAGAAATAACACAGACACCAGAAATTTTGTTAACGAGGAAACTGCAAATGCATAAAAACTCCGGGACCTAGTCCAGAATAAACACACACTGATTATAAGTTGTTACACCAATTTCCTGCTACGTATTCGGACTAGATGTAATACCTTGTTCAGAACTTATAGAACTCCTAGCACAAAACCAATTGTCTTTAGGAATTCTTCTCGTAAATCTTCTAGCAGAACCCAAGGCTCTCTTTAGAAGATACAACAACACGATTGATACAATTCGATATTTTGTTTGCACAAAACGCCGGTTTGATTTCCTTTTAGATATGAATCAAGGTTTTGGAAATCTTGTATTTATTTTGATAAAAACAATTACTAGGTAAAAGTAATATCAAAACAAACTTGTAGATTAGGGATTATTATACTCTTCAATAAAGAAAGAGAAACCTAATTATTCTACCACAAGAACAACTAGAATAAATTTAGAGATATCTTGTTTAAAACTTTAAAAGGATTTTTTTACGAGATACCTTAATCGAAGTTTTCTTTCTAACTTCCTATTTCGACTAACAAGTGTTGGTATACGATCGGAAACTGAAATCTATCAAAACCTAGGGTTTATGGTCAACAACTCTTGAATGGTTTTATATCAGAAGAAAAAACCTTAGAATAGACAAGAGGTGAAAAACCTAGATTACAAGTTGTATAATCAATCACGAAGATTTAATTCAACTTGGCTTTGTGATCCCCAATACAAAAACTTTTATCTCACTCTTGTTCACGAAGAACAGAAGACGTGGAAACAACTTACAAAACTTACGCCAATTTTTCAAAGGGGATGAAAACGTGTAAACTCATGAACCCTTTATTTATAGTGAAAATATTATGCATAAATAATTAATTAGCAAATATTTATTTATGTGAATAAATCACATTTTAACTTAGGCAGGAATTAAAAGTTATCACAAACACTTTAATATGGAACAAAATATGTTTGGATTAATAGCCATCTTGCCTAGACAAGGAAACATCACCAACTTGACCAAAAATAGCTTTTAGTCACGTTATTGGGCCCAAGTCCGTGAACTGTTACAAACATCCCATGGATTGTTTCCTACTAGCGAACTTCAATAAATCACTCATAACTTCATCGTTATAACTCGGAATTGAGTGATTCTTGGCTCGTTGGATTCGTAAGCTCATTCACTATAACATGAGATTCTTTATAAGGATAAAAGTTATTGTCCCCAAGGTCATGAATCAAATAACCTCGATTATATATACATACATGTACATTTACCGTCATTGGAATTGTTCCGTAGAGTGACCATTTATCTTGATAGATTAGAAAGGTAGAATTGAACAAGAATCCAAATGAAACCAATCACATACCTTTGTTGATGAAGTACTTGATGATGTCTTCTTGTAGTCTTCAATCTTCAATCTTCATCCTTTAAGGATAGCTTCGATTCAACTTCTTAGACCTAATCTAGTCCAACACTATCTTTAGTATGCTAAATCAAGAATGCATTTTGGCAACTAAAATTGACAACTAACTTGACATACCAACGCTAGTGGGTTCAACCGAACAGTGCTCTAACAATCTCCCCCTTTGTCAATTTTAGTGACAAAACCATTTTACATATGGGTTGTACTTGTTAAACTATGTGTGTGTTCATCCTGTACTTGTTGAAGATCCTTCATAGTATTATTACATAACATGAAAGTTTCATTGTATCACAACTTTGACAATAATACTACGGTGATATGTATCAATCCCCCTTAGTCAATACTCCAACTCAACATGAAAACCACTCCCCCTTACATAATGATCCGTAAACTATATGTATTTGTAGTGTGAACTATACATTAATTCTCCCCCTTTTGTCAATAAAATTGGCAAAGGTACAAGAACGGGATCCTAATGAAATTTACGAAAGAGACATTTCATGACCAAAAGAAAGCATATCATCTTATTTAGATGCAATCATACAGCCGAAGCTAAATGCATTCATCAAGGAGTCTATTAAGATACAAGATAACCCCTAAAATATTCCACAGCCGCACTCCCAACAAAGATTTGGCAATTAAGCACAAGTCCAATTAAGAACTCTCCCCCATAAACTGCCATTTCCTAAAGAACAACAAGAGTGACCTTACTCCAGGGAGAAGGATTTATACATTGGATTTTAGAAATCCTACAAGGAGATATGATTAAAGAACCAATCATTGAAAGTCTCTCATGAGATCGTGTTACTAAAAAAATTAGAACTATCTCATGGTAACAATACACAATATGTAATCATGGAGACAAAGTATTGTGATCATCTTTTCTAAGATACAAACTTGTATAAACAAGAATTGATATGCTTAGAAGGAAGAATAACCTTTTCTATAAGGATTTACAGCAAGAATGGTTACTATAATAGTATGAAAAAGATTCTTTGACAATAAAAACCCACATCCAATGGTTTTGATTATTGCTTCTAGCCTGTTATGCTTAAGAATTTCAATCACAAATCAAGTTAGGTAATTAAGAATAATATGCGTGGTATTTAACCATATTCTTCTTCGCCATAACTAGTTCAAATGACTCAAATGAACTAGTTAGAGAGTTTTTCAATTGCAAGGAAATCTTACGTAACTATACAAGACACAATCGAAGCAAAAACGATTTGATTCACTCGAATCGATTCATGAACTTTATAGCCACGATTGCATTTTGCATTCCTTAGTTAATATAAATATAAGTTCATAAAAAAAATCGTCTTTAGATATGACCTACTCAAGTTCGCGGACTTAACTTCCCGGAAGGAGTTCACAAACTCCAACAGATTTTCTCGGGTCAAGAACTTCCGCCAGTTCGCAGAATGAGTTCGTGGACTTAGCTCACGCACTATTCCGATTCACTTGATCAACAAAGTTAGCAAACTTCGGTTCAAGGAATAAGGACTTATACATATATGTGTTTCCACAACAATGCTTATATCCTTCAATGGTTATATAATCTAAACTATAATTTTAATCATTGAAACATTGTCAGAGGACGTTATATAGTTGTTATTCACAAACCATTTTTCGTCAGAGTAATTTTCAAAGTGATTGAAACATAACATGACTTTCGTCACTAAGCAAAGATGAACTTGGCCAAAGAGAAAGCTTACCAACACATATTTTTGAGAAATATGTAAGCGAGTTAAACTCAGCTCAAAACAATAAATTGTTCCACACATTTGAAATTACCCAACATAATATGCTCGCCCCAATTCTTTTGCAATCCTCACCGCATTTACTAGGGCTTCTTGGTGAGGATGCACTTTCAACACAATCAGGTTGTGTTGAGGTGAACAAAATCTTTCTCACCACAGGTATTCAAAACAAAACCATGCATGGACTCTAGGAATTCAATAACTTCCTTGAAACTTTCAATAATTGTTCCATACCTTTTTAAGATGTTATCCTTTTTCGAACTCTTGTCTGGGAGATTCTTCTTAATAGTACTCGTTCCTTTATTGGTTTTCTTTGGTACCCATTTCTGAGCAGCTTTTGGAGAAACGTAATTCTTTTTCTCCCCAATATAATTATGAAACTTCTTGAGGGGAATACTTGAAAAACTATTATTATGAGACACAGTTTTACTCCAGTTTGGAACATCATATCTTGTCATCTTAAACGAATCAAATATGATTTTATCTCGTTTAAGAAATATGCAATTCCTTTGCAAGTGACCTGGTTTTCCACAATAAAAATAATGTTCAGTAGAATGGAAAAGGTTATGTTTAGTGTTACCTGAATGTGTATGTGCTTGCTTTGGAACTTGACATGATTTCCTCTTTTCGTTATCAGCAGTTGATAGAGATGCTTTATTTTTGTCAACCGTGGAAGGTTTTAGTTGAGAAGAATCTTTAGCTTTGACAAATTTACCTCTTGGAAAATACTAAGAGCGTCTATTCCTTCATAGCCAAATCCTCATGTATCACGATGAATTCTACATGATCCCAATATCGAGGTTAATTTATCTGAGCTGCTATTTCTGGACAAACTCTCTTTTAAGCTCGAATTTTCTTCTTCCAAACTTTTGACTTTTTCAAGCACAATAACTAGATCATTATTGGATGATTCACATTGAACTTTGATATCTTCTCGTTCCGAATCAAATAACAAGTTCATCTCAATGTTCTTCAAGTTATCTAGCTTTGTTTGAAGAATAATTTCCCTATCACGACCTTCGGCAATTTCTTCTTTAAGCTTTCGTATTTCGATGAGATAATCTCTTGCACCACTAGAATCAAGTTGGTCTTGCAAGTATTTATTCCGTATATGAAGTTTGTCATATTTAACTTTCTCACTGAAAATGGTGTTTTCAACTTTCAAGAGTTTTTGATGACATTCCTTAAGAAGATTCTTAGCAACTGGATCCACATGGAACACTTCTTCATCAGATTCAGAATCAGTATCCGAAAGAATTTTTCCAAAAGCTAATGCAACCTCGCCTGCGTACTCTAGGGGATTATAATATTCACATCCATCATCAAGAGTAGGCAAAGCTTCTACGTATGCCGATTGTCTATGGCTCCAGCTAGGACATACTGAAGACAAGTGCCCGAAACCACGACAGTTATAGCATTGTACATCATCATTAGGAGATGATTTACTTTTACAAAAACTCTTTTTCCTGTCTCTCAATAATTTTTTAAATTTTCATGGAGTAACATCCTTAGTTTCTGGAGAACCAGATTTATCCTTAGAGGATTCAGAATTGTTTGCATCTTTAAGAGAAATCACCTCTAGATGCGTGTTCATTATCAAAGATCTTTAACTTTCCAGCAAGAGTATTTTTAAAGAGTGTAGAAATATCGTTTGCTTCTTCAATGTCATGTTTCTTAGACTCGTATCTTGATGGTAGAGACCTGAAAATTTTGCACACAATATCTTTCTCTAGAATAGTTCTTCCTAATGAATATGAGGTGTTAACTATTTGAGAAAGTCTTTGGTAAAACTAATCAAAGGTTTCATCATCAGACATGCGAAGGTTTTCCCAGTCAGATGCTATGTTTTGAAACCTTGCTTCTTTCTCTGCGGCATTCCCTTCAAATACGTTTTCTAAGATATCCCAAGCATCTTTAGACTTATTACACGTAGTCACGTGGTGCTGAGGATATGGGGTAATGGCATGGATGATATCATTTAATCCTTAAGAATTTTGCTTTGCAGCAAGAATCTCAAGATCACTATATTCACCAATATTCTTCGCAACAGTTACACCGTATACCGTCACTAATGGAGGATCATATCCATTAACAATACGAACCCATGATTGAAATCTCGCGCTTGAATAAAAGAACGCATAGCAATTTTCCACCATAAATAGTTCGTTCTATCGAAGACTGGTGGTACGTTTATAGAGATAGCAGTTCTGTCCATAACAATCAGATTGCTTCAAACACAGACTTATGAGGTCTTAGCGTGCTTGCCTGCTCTGATACCAATTGAAAAAGCGGGGGTCTAGCTCACTTAGCCTATAACTAGAGAATTGTATGAGATTGTGTTATGAGACTTGTGTGAGTATTTTGGCTAATATTTTAGAGTGCTTGTGTGATGAACAATTACTCTTTATTAAGAAAAACTGATTCAAAGGATGAACTAGTAGATTGAGGATCTCCAGGTAGGCGAGGCTTGTCATCAAAAGAGGTGCGAATCGATAACAAACTCTCTGAATATTGTTTTACAAACATATATATATATATATATATATATATGAAATGCATGCATATCTTTGCTATTATACGATATGTGTATGCATGTATTATTTGTATGTAATACAAACTAGTTTTTTTTTACATTTTGGGATGGGATTGGATCTTTAGAAACGATTAATATCTATGTTTTGGGATATTTTACTTATTTTCAAAAAGTGATTATTTCCATTGACTGGAAAGTGGTTACATTCTTTATTTATTGTTAGCATGAAAATGATAAGGTTACCTTTTGATTGGTATGAGATATGTTCCCCAAGTTTATATTGTATGCACCCAAATCGGCTTGGTAACGTGTTCAAGTTGAATATTATTTCCTTTTATGTCCGGGAAACTCATGTCTCATATATGAATGTTTACTGTTTCTTTTAAATTACTTTTCAAAGATATTATATTACGTTTTGGTGTTTAGAGAGAATGATGTTGAAAATCTTATATATGATTGTTGGATTTACGCGTGGGCTGACTGAGCACTCCATTGTGTAAGCACTTCGATCGAATATAATGTTGTTACCATTAGTTTCTTTGGATACTTGCATGTAGAGTGCGCGTACAATAAGGTACTGGTAAGGTCCTTATCTTTTGTGACTTCGAGGAGGAAAATCTCAGGGCGCTTTAATGAACATTGAAGAATCCGCAACAGTCATGCCTTGCTACTCTGAAGGATTACGTCGCTTAACTATTATTACTGTTGTGAATGTGTGCCGCAAGATTGGTTAGTAGACCTTTATATTTCAGTATAACTTATTATTTTATGTATGCTTTATTTGTTTTCCGTGTTATATCGGTTTTCAGTAAAACCTCCATTGTCTTTAATTCATTTTAGTGATTACTTGAAAGTTAGTTGTTATTTCTATTGGGAAAGCCTCTTAGGGATGATGTGATCACTCAATTCCCACTTTCAGTTTCAGACACAGATCAAGATGTAATGTGGCGATGAAAGCTTCGAGGAGTTGGTTAGTTTCCGTTATGCATGTTTGTTTTTTTTGTATTTATATTCTATTTGCAAACCAACTCATTATTGAATATGTATCATTTGAGAGGAGATCTTGTATTTATTTCATAGAGGGTTTAGATTCGGGTGAATCTTTGTTTAGAACTTATTTCTTAGTGTTTAATTAGATGTTTTAGATCCTTAGTACCTCATGTTATAGTTAATCTCTTGGATTAGTCAGCTGCTATCTTAGGGGGCGCTACTAAAAACACCTAAAAATTTCGGGATATATTTGGTATAAACTAAAAGATACTTTTGTTGAAAACTTATTTTTTCTAGTCACTAATATAGTGACTGTCGTTGGAACGAAACGTCGAGATATGATTCGGGAAACACAAGATGCTTGAGTTTATGAGGCAATTGATAGAGGTTAATTCTCTACAAGTCAAGGTTTAAATCAAGAATCTAATGTTAAACGAGATGGTGATACTCGTTAGAGTTCCCACCAGAATACTCTAATCAGTAAGATATAACGTTTTCAGTTGTATTTGACGTTCTTGATACATTAGCACATGATTCAGACAAAAAATTTAAAACCAGAGTTCTTCGAGATTCAGCTCAGACATATATACAATTTTTTTTTAGCTTACACTTGATCAAAAATATAATGGGTATCACATCATATTTGTCGCAATCTTTGCTACGTAAAGATCAAGATATTGTGAATTCCATGCAACTGGTTACCATAAGCAAGCAACGATTACAGAATATGGATGAGAATCTTTATTGCTACAAGTTTCTTATTTTTGTGAGCAACACCGAATTGAAGTTCTTAACATGGAAGACATGTTCCATTTTCCGGGAAAATCAAAACATTTATCTCCACATATCACTAATTTGCATCATTATCGTGTCGAATTCTTCTATGAAGTTATAGACATGCAATTCCTCAAGTTAAATTACCGTTTTTCAGATATGACTACTAAGTTACTTGTTTGTGTGGCATGATTAAGCCCCGTTAACTCATTTTCTTCTTTCAGTATTATATCTGGATGACTTCTCTGCTGTTGAACTTAGGATTCTTGAAGATCAACTTGAAACCTATATAATGGATATGAGATCAAGTGGTGAGTTTTTGGGGTTGGAAAGTATTAGTGATCTTGCTAAAGGAATGGTTGAGTAAAAAAAGATGTGCACCCATTATTTTATTTGGTTTTGACGTTAGCGTTGATCTTACCAGTTGCTACTACTACAATATAAAGGATATTTTCCTGTATGAAAATTGTGAAGACTTGGCTAGATAATCGAATGCCGGATTAGTGGATGAACGATAACTTGCTTTGTTACATCGAAAAACACATCTTTGATGTTATTAATAACGTGGTTATCATACGACGGTTCCAATATATGAAAAATGGTTGTAGAAAGTTACCAAATTTATCAATTTAATAAAGAGATTAATAAAAGAAAAATAAAATAGTGATTTTTTTTTACAAAGTGCCTCAACCAACATAAAGTTCTGCATCCGTCACTGACAATCTCTGTCTATATTAGATCACGCAAAGTATAAAACTTATAGGTTGATATCAAAAATATTACGGTGTACTTGGTGAGCTCGTCATTTCAGGTGTATATATGCTCTTTTTTTTTTTTGATAAAACCAATTTTGGTTTCGTCATTGTAATTGATGGTTTACTTATGTTTGGAACCAATTTTTTTGGTGATTTACTTACAGTTTTTGTTTTTTGTTTTGTAGAAACCAAATTAGGTTTCATTTGTTTAATATATACTATATTTGTCGATGGAACTGAATGTTGATGATGTCACTTTGTGTTGAAATATTACTTTGTTCCAACTATTGCAGGAAAAAGATGTCAAGAATCGTACAGGTACTCCTCGACAAAGGAGAATATTCACATATCATGCCAAAAAAAGTTCATCA
This sequence comes from Papaver somniferum, assembly GCF_003573695.1. Classification (NCBI taxonomy): domain Eukaryota; kingdom Viridiplantae; phylum Streptophyta; class Magnoliopsida; order Ranunculales; family Papaveraceae; genus Papaver; species Papaver somniferum. The sequence continues at coordinate 793,768 of NC_039368.1, forward strand.
GTTTCAGTTTTAGTGGAAGTTTAAACTACTTGTAAATGGTTATCGACTAATTGTAATGGTGACAAAGTACAATTTATAAGAAAATTTTCAATCATTTCAGTTTTGTAAACTAATTAATAGTGTTTTGCAACTATATATGTTTCCTTTCAAAAGTAGTTGAAGAATTCAAACATATCATTTTACATAGTAATAAATTGGATTCCAATATATTGCAAATGTTACATATCAACAAAAAAGATTTAATAATATCACATGACACCAAAAAAATAGTAGTAAAGAATGATGATTTGGTGACGCTGCATTCACGACCATGCATCTTGTTGTTGTACATATCATTTTCCATTTGCGGACACATATTTTCGTTAGTTGAATAAGGTTGAACATTCCTCGCGACGCACACCATTTGTTCCATAATCTTCACTTTGGTTTCATCAACCATGCTGGCTATAGGCTTCTCTCTCTATTCATGAGTCCAACCATTAAAACTCTCGACGATGTTCGAAAACAACTCACCCTATCGACGATCACCTACCATCAATACCACCACCAAAAACTTACCATACATATCATCAACATCATTGGTCTAAATGACAAAAACTATGCAAATATCCATCATAACTTTAGGAACAGACCATAACACTCCAACTTCCAAGTCAAACTGAATAAACTAAAAAAAAAATAAGTCGAAACAAAATTTGTTTTCAACATAAACTTACTATTTCACCGTTAGCACTTTGGTTTCATTATATGAAGTCAACAAAAATAAGATGAAACCAAATTTGGTTTCTACATAACTTACTATTTTCACCAACAAAAACATTGGTTTCAAAATGTTGTTTAATTTTGTAAAAATTTTGAAACCAAATTTGGTTTCGTCATTTTTCTGTCATTTCACCAACACAAACATTTATTTCGAAGATGATGATGTATCATCATTTTATAAGAAAGATTTCGACGATGACGATGTATCATCATTTTTTGGTGATGATACATCAGAAGAAGGTGTTGGTAATAGTGGTATAGGATAAAAAAAGATACGTGGGTGATTTATTTTGTCTTTAGATCTGGGTGTCGATAGTAGTTGTAGATGATAGAAATATGAGGCTTATGTACGGTTGGCAGTGTATATGAACATGTAGTACTGTGGGAGAAATAAAAGGAGCAGGTGAAGGAGGAGGTGTTGTTGATGGAAAATCAGGACATAAAAAAAGAAGGAATTGCTGGTGGTGTTGGTGGAGAAGAAGAACATGTTTTTTTTTTGGCGTATCTCCCTCTTCTAGATGTTTTGGTGGCAGAGATCTTGTTGGTGAAAAATTCGAACGTAATAGTATAAGAAAGAGAATGAGGTGTTGGTGGAGGAGACGGAGGTTGTTGCTATCAGATTTATGTATTTTCGGTTGTTTTGTAGTGGCGGAGATGTTTTTGCAGGTGGTGGATGTCACGGAAGAAAGTAGAAAGGAGACAAGAAGAAGGAGAATCAGAAGAAGAAGGGTATCTTTTGTTAGAGCATAGCTCGATTGAACCCACAATGCGTTGGTATGTCAAAACTCATCTAAGAATTTCTAGATTATGTACTAGAGACAACTTCGTTTAGGTTTAGACTAGAAATTCTCGGAATGTTGAGACATACAAGTATTACTCGAAGACCTGAAGAACGTGAAGAAGTAATGAGCTACAACGACGACATCATCCTTCATCTTGAAGTTAGTAATATTGACTTGAAATGTCTCATTCCTAACGTATCTTTAAGTCGTGCTATATTGAAAACATAACTGCGAAGCTGTGTATGGATATATTAATCAAGTAGTGAGATATGATCACATGATCATAGTATTAGGGAATTAGACTACGAAGTGTAACATTATCTTCTGAACTTCGTAGATATGACATCGACATAATCTTATGAATGATGTTATGATTATGTGAATGAGTAATGGTGAAGATTTCATCATAGGAAACAATGTTTTACATTTGTTTAAAGGAAGTAAATTCATGAACTTGTTTTATGAATCGAAAGGTAAATCGCTAGGCTTATTGGCACGGCTATTCATTGCACATCTTTGAACTACCAATATGTGTGAGATGGTAGAACCGATCGTAACCTTGTTATGTATCTTGGTACAAATAATCATAATTCCTGACTTATGATTTGGTATGACTAGTTTTGATTAATTAGTGTAACTGATCCTAAGTAATCACCTGAGATGGTATGATTGATATTTTTAATTGGTGTGTATCACAGAGTGTTTCATAATCGATCCTTGTAACTGGTGTAACCAGTCCTAGTAATTGGTGTAACCGATCCTAGTGACTGGTGTGACCGATCACAAGCAATACCATGAGTCATGGTAACTTGTGACCGACCACAAGTGTTTCGAAATGAGGGTATAACCGATCCTAGTCATTGGTAGAGCCGATTGGACCCGTGGATGCGATTTGATATTTGATCAATCACATAAGTATTCATCGAATACAGGTAAAAAATTCTAAACTTGTTTGGAAGTATGGTATACCCGATTCCAAGAATGTAAATATGAAAAATGATTTACAGAGAAAAGATGTCAACATACTTTGAACACAGACAATAACTATTATCATTTATTGTTCAAAGATATTCCTTCGTACTCAAGGAGATCCCGTACCGAAATTAATTAAGAATTTTTAATTAAGATTTTTGGTTATATATGCTTTTAATGACCATCATTTAAATGCATATCTCTAGAGAATAAAAATTTAGTAATGTGCGTTTACTAATTGGAAATTTTCTATTGAGAGATTTCGGAAAATATTGGACAAGCATTTTACTGGAATAATGAAGATCGAATCTTTCCATTCATTGCATATCTTGAGAATATTTTCGTTTTTGGAAATTCCTTGGTGCCTAAATATCCTTGGTCTACAAATACCTAAGTTTGCATTTCTATCAAACTATCCTAAGAGCCAGGAAAACTTCATCTTTTTGTTATTTCTGGTGGAGCCGTCTATCCGTAGAGGAAAGTACCCTAATTAGGCGAAATCTCTTACGACCGCTCGTTTAAAGACTTTTGTGGGGTCAAGAATATCTATGAGTACAGTTTGTGGGAAACTAGATAATTGCAGTGTTATTAGTTTTCTATTGATTTAATTGACTAATGGTTGTTTAAACTTTGATTGCACCTAGTTTGCTTATTCTTGAGAATCTTCTCTTCTGATATAAGATTCACTAAAACTAGATCGAAGTATCGACGAGATCTTTAGAACTGTCTGTAGATCTAAAGACATCTTGTGATAATCCATTGTTAACAGACTCCGTTCTGTGTATGATTGATCACAAGAGATTCAAGTGGTGTTGTGCAGGTTTAATTGAAGATTAAAGAATATTTGAAGACGAAGAACATTTCATATTGGTTTCTCATATCTTTTTGTTGCACAAACCTTGATCGGATGGGTGATAAGTGAATAATTCATATGATTTTAGTATCCATTCCATACTTGCTTTAGCTATTATTCTTGCATATTTTTGTATTATTACTTTGGTTTTCTCTTATTAGTCTCCAATAGGTGAATCATCCAAAAAGGAGCTACAAAATAATTAAAAGAGCTAGGAAGAGAACTATTCCAAGTATCCAAGTGCCCAAGTCCAAGAGAAGTGGAAGAAGTGCGACGAAAATGAGCAAAACACTCAAAATCAAGAGAAGGGAAAAAGACCGATCTTAACTCATTCAAATTAAGTATTTCTCATCACCATATTTAATAGAACTGAAAGATAAAAAGAATACAAAAAGAATAAGGTTATTCCGAGTTCGGATGAAGAAGTTGTGGCCAAAACAAGCTTTTATTGAATACCAAGACAGTGAAGTCCGCGAACTAGGTTCGCAGACTTAATTCCGAAAATTTCTTATGGATTTTGAAGTTCGCAGACTGGGTTCACGCACTTAGAAAATGGGAAACGTGTATTCACACCTCGGAAGGCCTAAGGGCACGTTTGGTTTCGTTATTTCGGGTCGGGTTCTTGAACCGAACTACATACTTGGAGACCAAGCAATGTAAACCTATAAAAAGGTATTAGGTTATGTAAAATATCAATCGATCTCATATTAAAAGTTCTATATCAAAACCTATGGTTTACCCTTTTATTGGGAAACCACAACTATTCATCTTCTTTGTAATATGAGTAGCTAAATCCTTTGTTGATTAAGGATGAATTCAATGTTCCATGAGTGAAGCTTTATTAATAATACAAGTCTATTTGAGGTTTTAATCATCATCGTTTGTTTTCATTATATCTAGGATTAATGATTGATTCTTAGATTGGTTTGGAGTGCACGCTAGATTAGTTTATTAATCTTTCTATTGCTAGTAGAGAGTTGAGAAATCCGTAATTGTCGTGCATCTCCTACACAAGTAGAAAACACGGGACATTGCAAATGGATTCTGTAAAGATATCATGTGTGGAAACAACACCAGCAAGTGAACCGAGCGTACTGAGTTTAACTGCTGTAATCAAACCTAAATTCACAAACCCTAAAGCGTTCGATTGAGTTACAACTTGTATGCGTACCTCAAGGAGGCTCAGTTGAATAGAATCGGGTGACTAAGCGGACCTGTTATCCGGTGATACAAGGTGTTTTGGGGATAGCTAAGCGTACCTGCTATTCTACGGTTGGTGATGAATGGTTTTAACGGAAGATAGATAAGTATTCTATCCTGCTATCGCTTGGGAACGGCGAAGGATTCCTTAATCATGTCTTTTCTTCTTTATTGTCTTTTATTCATATCATAACCAAAACCCCCTTTGTTATTTACTTTATTTTGCTGATCAAATAACCTATCAATTACACAGCTCTCTGTGGGAACGATCTCTTACTACTGCTATATTACCAGTTAATTAGTGGAAAATGTATTTATTAATTTGTTGTTCCTACGACAGCCCATACAGATTTTGGCGCCGCTTCCGGGAAGGAGTTTCTAATTGATTTGTTATTTGTTTAGCTTTTTTTTTGTTTTGTTTTTTTTTTGTATTTTACTCTTGTGAGTCGTTATATTTCCTTACAGAAATAACATGTACGGATCACAAGTTTAAAAATACAACAATGGTAATCATCGTATGTGTATAATCAAAACCAATATTTTGGCTATGATCAATATCACAGAGAACCTTATGGATATTCTCATACATGTCAACAACCTTATGACGGGCATGTAAGTGAACAATGACGAGTATGGAAGGATAGTTATGCTTCTGATCAATTGTTTTCTAGTAATGTCCAGACGAAAGGGAGTTATGATACTGAATCAACACCTACTCCTTTTTATCGTTCTTTTCCTCCACTCTTTCCAAAAGAAGAGATACGGACTAGGCGAGTTAATCTCAAAAAACTTTTTACGCAATACGAGCAGCTAGAAAAATCTGGAGCATCAGAAGAGACTCTTCAAGAAACTGAAAGAGCCAGATGAACCGAACTTCAACGCCGTTGGGATATGGAAGATGATGAGGTTGACGAAGATTCTGATGAAGATGAGCAACCTTTGGAAAGTTCTTGTAACAATCGTTCGATTACTCCAACTCAGGATCTTTATAATGATCATTCTCCTATTCAAAAGGAGGAGATTGGGTATGACATATATATTGTTATAAATGGTGTAACGTACTCAAACGAAGAAATTAGGAGTTGCATCAATGAACTAGACGTTTTAGAAGAGGATTCTGATTCCGATGACGAGATTGTTCAGGAGATTCAGAATGAAACCAAATTGATTAAAGTCGTGGAAGACACAATTGAGCTAGATAACAGTATTTTTATAAAGGACCAAGATATACTTTAGGTAAATAATTCATTGGAGATAACTAATGAGGATCCATTACAAGGTTTGTCTAATCCTTTGCATATTCTATATCTATTGATCCTTTTCCTCTAATCGAAGTAGCTTCTCAAAGAGTTGTTAACCCAACTTTTAAGAAAATACCTCACTTAGGATTGGAGTTATGTGCTTCCAAAGTTTTAACGGATTATTTTTCTTCTAAGTATCCACCATTTGATGTGTTTGATTCGAGTATTGTGCATGTTCAACAAACTGAGGAACCTTTTGAAGTTCCCGAATTCTATGTTCTCTATCCATTCCGAGTGTAGAAAGAACTAAGTGTGGGGGAAACTTCAATATTTATATTTTGTGCTAATATTTTTGTGAAGGTGTTATTTGAATTGCAGATTGTTATTTGTAAGGATTACCAAATTTTCAGATTGTTGGTGTATGGACGATAACAAGAACGTCGGGCTGACGACGTTAAACCAAGCGATATATGGGAGGCAACCCATCGGTTTTGTATCTCTATTCCTTTTGTTTATAGTCATTTTAGTTTTTCATTTCATGTATTGCATTCTCATCTTAGATTTTACAAGTCCTATATCTATAATGAAATTTTTGACGATTTCTCGTCAGGAAAATTCTGACTGTGCACTTGTCACGAAAACAGCTCCCGAGACTTCAACTTCATACGGAGTCCGATTTGAGTGGTTGACCCCAAATTTTAAAGAGTACGGAAATACCTTTCTTATCCAAAAATAAAATATAAATTCGGAGTCTGTTAAGTTTGAGCGATAGGCCTGGACTTTTGAGTTTCGGTATTTTTCAAATTGCATGTCAGTCAGTCCGGAGGCCATAAAAGTCATACCATTTATCAAAACACTGTGAACTTTTTACACCTTATATAAAAACCTTAGGTGAACAACTTTAAATTAGGATGTTTTTCCTAGTTCCCTATCCATTGGTAGAGGTTTTGAGTTTTTTAGGGATGTTATGTCATAAAGCAGAATTTTCGGTTTTGAACATTGAGGACAATGTTGAGTTTAAGTGTGCAGGAGTAGTTAAGGATGTTTGGATTGCATAAAATAAAATAAAATAAATAATAATACTCTTTGATTTCTTGCATACTTGAGACTTCATATTTTGGAGTTAATTATGAGTTATTTTAGGATGACACTCCACACCTCTTAAGGTTGAAACAGATCTTCAAGCTATAGATTAAGTTCCATTTATTTCAATCCTTAAATATATATGTTCATAATTGAATGCGAAAATAAGATATGGTAGTTGTTTGAAAGATTTATCCTCGCAATTAATCATCACTGAATCACTTTCTTTTTATTTTTGCAGTTATATGTTTCTCTAAAGTGATTTGGTGGGATCCTGATACTGCCGTGGATGTTGTAGAAAGGTAATCATTGGTTGAGTGTATTTAAAAGCCTCATAAGACAATTGTCTTACACTAATAAAGAGTGATCCACAAAAAAAAAAGAATAGAAAAAAAAAGAGATAAAAAGAAAAAAAAGAAAAAGAACAAAAACATATATATAAGGATCCTCTTCATTTATCGACAACTAATAAATGATAGGTCCGAAATTTCGGACTAATCATAGTCGATGAAAACAAAAACCATATCATCATTATATAGCAAGTCAAAAAGACTATTTATGAGGTTCTTGACACTTTGATAGCAGTATGTGTGAAACGTTGTCCCTGTCTCCGTCGCCTATGCAAGCGTGTAACGCGGGATTCAAGGCAACTATCATGTACTTGCTGAAAAGGAACATGCGCTTAGAGTATCTAATCATTTGGTCAAGTTAAATGGGTGCTTCTTTCAACTATTGCGCTATAAATAAAGATCCTTTGACGACATTCACACAAGTATTGTGCGTAACATCTTTAACTTAAGTCAACATTTGCACACTTCACTTTTCTATTTCCATTATCTTATATATCTATCCATTTCAGTATGCGAGTGTTGTGACAAACTTTGCAACAAGTACAATGACTATCTTAGTAAAGTTTTGCAATCAGGTTGAATGGCATACGTAAGTAATTACTTATGTGTGATGATTGGAATGTATGTGGGATGTTTGTAGCTAGAGAACTTATGCAAGCTAATTATTTGGCTTTTTGCTTTGTGTCTGTCTTTAGTTGTTCTTCCAATGCGAGAAATTGGGGTAGGTTTTGTGGGTATACCTCTTGTAAGCCCTCACGAGACTATAACTCGTCCACTAGGGACACCTAGGGGTTTAAAGGCGTGTTATTCATGCTAAGAGTAACCGTATCCTCACGACATGGAGTTGTTGTATTTAGGATTAGTTCTATTTATTTTTCTCGAGGACTAGCAAAAGCTAAGTGTGGGGTAATTTGATAAGTTCATAATTCATATGATTTTAATATCCATTCCATACTTGCTTTAGATATTATTTTGCATATTTTCGTATTATTACTTTGGTTTTCTCTTATTTGTCTCCAATAGGTGAATCATCCAAAAAGGAGATACAAGTGTTGAAAAGATCTAGGAAGAGAAGTATTCCAAGTATCCAAGTGGCCAAGTCCAAAACAAGTGGAAGAAGTGCGACGAAAAGGAGCAAAATGCTCAAAATCAAGAGAAGCGGCAAAGACCGATCTTAACTCATTCAAATTAAGTATTTCTCATCACCATCTTGAAGAGAACTGAAACATAAAAATAATGCAAAAAGAATGAGGTCATTTCGAGTTCGAAGGAAGAAGTTGTGGCCAAAACAAGCTTTTATTGAATACGAAGACAGCGAAGTCCGCGAACTAGGTTCGCATACCGGGTTCGCAGACTTAATTCCGAAAATTTCTTCTGGATTTTAAAGAGTACAGAAATACCTTTCTTTTCCAAAAATAAAATATGAATTCGGATTCTGTTAAGTTGGAGCGATAGGCCTGGACTTTTGAGTTTCGGTATTTTTCCAAAACTTTTTCAAATTGCATGTCAGTCAGCCCGGAGGCCATAAAAGTCAGACCATTTATCGAAACACTGTTCACTTTTTACACCTTATAGAAAAAATGTAGAATAAGAACTTTTTTTTAGGATGTTTTTCCTATTTCCCTATCCATTGGTACAGGTTTTGAGTTTTTTAGGAATCAGAATTTTCGGTTTTGAACATTGAGGACAATGTTGAGTTTAAGTGTGGGGGAGTAGTTAACATGTTTTGCTTGCATAAATACAAATAAAATAAATAATCATACTCTTTGATTTCTTGCATACTTGATACTTCATATTTTGGAGTTAATTATAAGCTATTTTAGGATGACCCTCTACACCTCTTAAGGTTGAAACAGTTCTTCAAGCTATAGATTAAGTTCCATTTATTTCAATCCTTAAATATATACGTTCATAATTGAATGCGAAACTAAGTTATGGTAGTCGTTTGAAATATTTATCCTCACAATTAATTATTACTGAATCACTTTCTTTTTATTTTTGCAGTTATATGTTTCTCTAAAGTGATTTGGTTGGATCCTGATACTACCGTGGATGTTGTAGCAAGGTAATCATTTGTTGAGTTTATTTAAAATCCCCATAAGACAATTGTCTTACACTCATAAAGAGTGAGCCACAAAAAAAAAATAGAAAAAAAAAAGAAAAAAAAAAAGAAGAAGAAGAAGAAGAAGAAAAAAAACATATATATAAGGCTCCTCTTCATTTATCTACAACTAATAAATCATAGGTCCGGAATTTCGGACAAATCATAGTCGATGAAAACAAAAACCATATCATCATTATATAGCAAGTCAAAAAGACTATTGATGAGGTTCTTGACACTTTGATAGCAGTATGTGTGAAACGTTGTACCTGTCTCCGTCGCTTAAGCAAGCGTGGAACACGGGTTCCAAGGCAACTATCATGTACTTGCTGAAAAGGAACATGCGCTTAGAGTATCTAATCATGTGGTCAAGTTAAATGGGTGTTTTTTTCAACTATTGCGCTATAAATAAAGATCATTTGACGACATTCACACAAGTATTGTGCGTAACATCTTTAACTTAAGTCAACATTTGCACACTTCACTTTTCTATTTCCATTATCTTATATATCTATCCATTTCAGTATGCGATTGTTGTGACAAACTTTGCAACAAGTACAATGACTGATGAGTGCCAAATAATGTATATATCTATCCCTTTTTGTTGGCATTTAACTCATCTTTTGTGCAGTAATTCTACATTTTATCCCATATTCTGTATTTTCATTGTTTTCAAGAATAAATATTTTTCTTACTTAATTTTGCATTTTTAGGTAATAAATAAAGTCTGGATGACTTGCGGAGCAGAAAAGAGCAGAAAAGTAGTGAAAAGCCGGAAGAAATTACGCAAGGAAGCCGCAAAGAATGGTGCGCACAAGTCCAAAAAGCTAGGAATGGGCTCAAGAAGGAAGAATTGTTCTTAAAGAAGATATGGGCTTGGCATACCCAAGGCCCAAAACCCTTACCCAAACCCATTTTCTATAACCAAAACCGCCTCCATTCTCAGCCGTCGGATTGGATCCATCTCATCATCCGATGGTCGCTCCTTCATCGCGCATCAAAATCTGAAGCTCCTATCAAACACCATAGGGCCTAAATTCCAAGCCTTCAGATTAGATTGTAGTTGAATCCAACGATCGCTTCTTTGCCTGCGCATCAAACCCAGATACTTCCGCTTAACACTACAACACCTAACTCCATCTGGCGCCGTTAGTTTCGTTGTATATCTGCATCCAACGGTCACTGCCAGCATCTTCACTTTTATCCGTTAGATCAATCTTCATCTCCACACCCCACGGCTAAGCATCACAAGACATCGAAATCTGATGAGCCCGCCTCACACTAGAACAACCTAACCCTATACCCATCAAACCAAACATACCTTACCCAAATTCTCATCTTCCTCCTTCGAGCAGTCGAGCTCTGCTCCTGCCATGTCCGCCACCTTACCCTGCCCCGCTCAACCACCACCTCAACCACCACCATCTCCTCTCAAATCAACCAAACACCATAACCCATCTCCACTACCATCATTACAACCTATCTAGCCACCTAATTTCCCATTTTTATACACGTTTTTCTCAAAACCCTAACGTGTGAAAAATTGGTAAATTAGGTGAGTTAGGAGAGCAATTGGAGGCGTGGGAAGCATCAGAAGACCGTAAGGAAGCATGGGTGAGAGCTATCAAGAGTTTGCAGTGATTAGGTAAACCTAATTTCTATTTCTTATAAACCCTAATTTCATAATTTGGGGATAATTGGGGGAACATGATTGTACGCCTAATTGAAGCATGGGTTGGTTGATTGGGTTGTTATCAGAAGGTTAGGTGAACCAATTTTGGGTTTAATTGTATTTTTTTTACAAACCCTAATTTTGCTGTTAATTGGGGATTTTTTGGGATTTCCATTGTATGTATAAATAGATACTGTGGGTGTGATGTAAAAGACTTATGCTGGGTTAGCCAGCTTCACTCTTGTAGAGAACTGGACTAGCCAGTTTCTCATTTGTTTCATGTTTACACTGTTGGTTCATATGTTTATCATGTTTTTGTATTTGCTCACCATATGTGTGTTGTTTGAATTGCCTTGTATGATATTTATTATTGTTTACAAGATTAGCATGAGCTAAGTTGCATTGCTGAGGCTCAGATGATGCTTTAGTGCACTGTTAGGTAGTGGAATGCTAGGTTAGAGCCTTAGGATGCATTGTTTTGATTGAGCAATGGGAGAAATTAGTGCTCATAGCAAGCTAATTCTCTTTCCATTCCATTTGTATGCTTAGGATGCATTGTTTTGATTGAGCATTGGGAGAAATTAGTGCTCATAGCAAGCTAATTCTCTTTCCATTCCATATGTATGCTTAAGATCCTAATTTCAACCTAGAATTGAATTGTTTGGCTAGGTCACAAGGGTGGATTCAATTGCCTTAGTAACTTCTCACATTGCTTCCTGATCAGTTATTTCCTTCACTGTTTTTGCACTTCACATCTTGCTGTGCACTGAAATCAGTGCACTGCCTTCCCTGCCCTTGGCTCATAGCCTTGGTTCCTTGTTGTTTTACCATCTCTGTTTCACTGTCACTGCAACCTTGTGACCTTGCATTTAGTTTTGCATCAATTATCAGCAGAGTGAAACTTCAACTATACACCCCAAGTCCCTGTGGAGATGACCTGTTCTTGCACATACACACTACAATGACAACTGTGCACTTGCAGTTTAACATGTAGGCCTTCTTATCCTTTGTCTTATTTTCTTACTCCTTCAAATGCCTACCAAGTTTTTGGCGCCGCTGCCGGGGAATGTTTTGCATTTAAATATAATATCTTTGAGGCCTACCAAGTTTTTGGCGCCGCTGCCGGGGACTTGGCATTGTGTGGTTGCTGTTTTTCCTTGCTTTCTTTTGCTGCTATTCACTTGCATATCTTGCATTTAGTATAATCATTTAGTGTAAGCATTTATCTCATCATAACTTGCATTCATTACTGCATATTCATCTTTGCATTGCATACTCATTGCATCTTGCTGTCCTGATTGCATATCATATTTGCATATTAGTCATCTTTACATTCTTGCAGTCAATCTTGCATTACAGTTCTTGTTCACTGCCTTTCTTTGCTGTCCTTGACATTTTTGTTGAGTGACCAGGTACTGTGACCTTGCTGTGAGGCTGAGAACAAACCTCTGGTGCTGTTGTGCTGCTGTGAAGCCCAAATAGAGCTGCTGCTGCCAAGCCTGCAACATTGCCCCTGTTCAGCTACTGCTTGTGGTGCTGCTGAACTTGTGGTGCTGCTGTTGCTGCTGAGCTGCTTCTCTTGCTGCTGCTCCTGGTCCTGCTGCTGTGCCTCAGCTGTTGCTGCTGTGCAAAGGCAAGCTGCTTCTACCTCCTGCTGGTGCCAGGCCAAATCTGCTGCAACCCCTGCTTCCTGGTGCTAAATTGAGCCATCAAGCCCAACTCGGCCTGCTGAAGTTGCTGCCAAGCTTAACAAGTTGAGCCAAGCCCAACTGGGCCTGAACAAAGACAAAAGCTTAGGATGATCCAAAGCCCAACTGGGCTTTTGCAACCAAACTGAGCAGCTGGGCTGTGCTTCAAAGGTAAGCCTAAACCCATTAAGAGAACCCAACCTGTGGGCTTCCATTTTTAATTTGTGGGCTTGTAATAATTTTTGTTTTTCTTTATTTTTTATTTGGGCTTGTAATAATTTTTCTTTTATTTTCTTTTATTTTTCTTTTATGGGCTTGTAATTATTTATTGTTGTTTTTTTTTCTTTTGTGGGTGTGATAATTTATGCTAGGCTAAGTTCATAAAAAAAAAAAAAAAAAAAAAAAAAAAAAACCAAAATTTTCTTTTGCTCCCAATTTTAAAACCAAATTTCTACTTTGCTCCCATTTTTAAACCAAATTTTCTTTTCAAATATATCCCATCAAAACCAAAATTTTCCCAAAAATCCAAACCCATTAAAACCAAATAGTGGGCTTTGTGTCTTTTCAAAATGGGCCAACCTCGTGCTCTCCATGAATACATGTATCCGTCATAAAAATTCCATTATCATGTATTGTATTACCTCAAACCAATAACCCTTTTAAAATAAATGCAAGCATGATACAAATACTTCCTATATTTCGAGGGTTCGATTCTGAGAACCCCTATACTCATGTAAGAGAGTTTGAACAAATTTGTCGGACTATGCAACCTGATCATATGTCCGAAGACTCTCTGAAATTGCGTTTGTTTACATTTTCTTTAAAGGAAAGGGCCAAAACATGGTTTTACGGTTTGAGACCACAATCAATCAACACTTGGGACCAACTCACAGATCTATTTTTCAAAAAATTCTTTCCACATCATAGGACCATCGCTATTCGTCAAAGTATCAATTGTTTTGTCCAATTGGATGAGGAAACTGTTTTTCACTATTTTGAACGTTTTAATGATTTGTTGAGCGAATGTCCGCACCATGGATTTGAGAAGTGGAGACTTGTCGTCATCCTCTATGAGGGACTAGACTTTAAATCTCGAACCATGGTTGAGTCTATGTGTAATGGTGAGTTTATTGATAAATCTGTGGATGATGCATGGAATTTTTTAGCCGAGATTGCAGAGAAAACCCATCAATGGGAATCCGTTAGGGAAACAGGAACAACACCACATGATATGAGTCACCCCCATGAATTAGAGTTTTATTCTTGTAATAGCTCCGACCTTAGGATTGAAAATTATCCTAGATTGCAAAATCCCTATCATGATGATGATGATGATTATGATGTTATGTTAGAAGAACATGTCTATACTGAAAATGTTATGGAACCTTTGGGTTCAAATACATTAGGCTTCTCTGCCCCGACCTTAATGCATGATATTTCTTCTAGTATTCCATGTGATGTTTCCCCTGATGTGCCGATACACGAGAATCAATCTGTTGATGATGTTGAGGATTCTGATTGTGATCTTGCCAATTTGATTGATGATTGTGAGCATGATGTGACATGTGTAGATGAGTTAGGAGATTTTGATTTGATTGATAATGATATGCCTATTCTTCTACCTAAGTCACAATCTGATGGCCTTCCACCCAACCTAGATTTGGTTTGTACCCATATTGTCAAACCGATTTTTCTGAAATTCCTAATCTAGGATTGGAACTGTGTGCTTCCCAAGTCCTCTTGGACTATTTTGCTTCAAATATAACACTTTTAAAGAGCCACAGTTGGAATGCATTTCTTTGCCCATCCCGAACAAAGTCCATTTGAGTTAGACCTTGTGAATCCTGAACCCCTAAAATGTTAGATTTTGTGCTTAAAAGTGAACCTGTTGAAAAATTTGGTTTAGGGGTGATTCATTCGGTTTTTCACTCTCACTCCCATTTAAGTCCAATTTTAGTGTTTTGAAACTTTCTATGTCTCTACACTTTTTCTTTTGGGTTGATCCTCAACTCTTTAGATTTTGGTGTATGGTGAATTTTTGTATATAATCCAGTAGATAAATTTTAAAAACCTTTTTTTTTTGTATATATTTTGCTAATCCAATATGATCTCGGCTGAAATATGTTGGATTTTTGCCTTGAATAACGGAGTTTTAATTCTGCTTTCGCCGAAATCGGGTATTCTCTCTCCTTTTACTCTACTCAGCATGTCCCTTTCCATATGTTGCATTTTAATTCTTTCCATATTTTGAAACATTGAGGACAATGTTTAGTTTAGGTTTGGGGGTATAGAGTAGATACATGATAATATGCCATAATTGAAAACGAACTCTTCTTTTTGAAAAAATTGAAAAATTCCAAAAAAAAATTGAAAAATCAAAATAAAAAAAAAATTAAAAAATCATAAAAATGGAGCTCATTTACCTTGAAATGTTGACTCTTGTGCAAATATGTAATTATTAGGAGTCTTAGTCTAGATATTTAGGCACCCTGATTCTAGCACAATTCACATAGTGATAAGAAATTTGCACGCGCACGATCTACCAATACATGTATGGCCTCGATCTTCAAGGTGTTTGATAGGAAGTTACGATTGCCAATCACTTTAGAATACTGAACGAAACTTGACTAGCTTGTTCTTTGGTTGGTTGGGATAGAAGGTGGAGGTTACATTAAGAAAGACAACCATCGAATTTAACTGGGTGCATCAAAAAGGGCTACCTCTTGCAAAGTGTCATGTAATCTTTTGTTTCCTTTTGTATTTGTATCAAAAGTGTTTTCTTTTGCAAAAAAAAAAAAAGAGAAAAAAAATATATCAGAAAAATACAAAAAAAAAATCAAGTATTTATCAATTCCATCATCTCTTGTTCCAAAAATAAAAAGAGAATAGTCAATGTAAATAAGAGTCATGTAAATAGTCATTTTGTTGTTTCATTGTAATAAGCAAGGAGGGTGTATGCCATTGATGTACAACGCGAGTAATTGTGAAATACCTCCAACTCATTCACAATTCTCGTAAAGTCCGGACAGCTAGCTAGATTTCGACCTTGGTTCTTAGCCTGAGAAACTATCTCTTGGTGATTAGTAGTCATAACTTCAGATCTTTCTTTACACATGTGTAGATACACTTTACACTCTTATCACATGTCTTTTTTTGTTATCAGTGCTAGGATTGTGCCTTTGATAGCTAGATTGACATCTCCATTTTGCTGTGAGCTTAACTGACTTGCACATGTCACATTTGATGGAATCTGAGCTTATATTTTGACCTAGAACTTTGTAGGTACGTTCTAAGCAAACCTTCACGAGACTTCAACTCGTCCACTAGGGACACTTAGTGGTTTAAAAGGCTTAGTGCATACGCTAAATGCATTCGAGAGACTAGCGACAGTGGTATAGTTAGGATTTCCTTAGTTTTGTTTTACTTGAGGACAAGTAAAATTCAGGTTTGGGGGTATTTGATGAGTGCCAAATAATGTATATATCTATCCCTTTTTGTTGGCATTTAACTCATCTTTTGTGCAGTAATTCTACATTTTATCCCATATTCTGTATTTTCATTGTTTTCAAGAATAAATATTTTTCTTACTTAATTTTGCATTTTTAGGTAATAAATAAAGTCTGGATGACTTGCGGAGCAGAAAAGAGCAGAAAAGTAGTGAAAAGCCGGAAGAAATTACGCAAGGAAGCCGCAAAGAATGGTGCGCACAAGTCCAAAAAGCTAGGAATGGGCTCAAGAAGGAAGAATTGTTCTTAAAGAAGATATGGGCTTGGCATACCCAAGGCCCAAAACCCTTACCCAAACCCATTTTCTATAACCAAAACCGCCTCCATTCTCAGCCGTCGGATTGGATCCATCTCATCATCCGATGGTCGCTCCTTCATCGCGCATCAAAATCTGAAGCTCCTATAAAACACCATAGGGCCTAAATTCCAAGCCTTCAGATTAGATTGTAGTTGAATCCAACGATCGCTTCTTTGCCTGCGCATCAAACCCAGATACTTCCGCTTAACACTACAACACCTAACTCCATCTGGCGCCGTTAGTTTCGTTGTATATCTGCATCCAACGGTCGCTGCCAGCATCTTCACTTTTATCCGTTAGATCAATCTTCATCTCCACACCCCACGGCTAAGCATCGCAAGACATCGAAATCTGATGAGCCCGCCTCACACTAGAACAACCTAACCCTATACCCATCAAACCAAACATACCTTACCCAAATTCTCATCTTCCTCCTTCGAGCAGTCGAGCTCTGCTCCTGCCATGTCCGCCACCTTACCCTGCCCCGCTCAACCACCACCTCAACCACCACCATCTCCTCTCAAATCAACCAAACACCATAACCCATCTCCACTACCATCATTATAACCTATCTAGCCACCTAATTTCCCATTTTTATACACGTTTTTCTCAAAACCCTAACGTGTGAAAAATTGGTAAATTAGGTGAGTTAGGAGAGCAATTGGAGGCGTGGGAAGCATCAGAAGACCGTAAGGAAGCATGGGTGAGAGCTATCAAGAGTTTGCAGTGATTAGGTAAACCTAATTTCTATTTCTTATAAACCCTAATTTCATAATTTGGGGATAATTGGGGGAACATGATTGTACGCCTAATTGAAGCATGGGTTGGTTGATTGGGTTGTTATCAGAAGGTTAGGTGAACCAATTTTGGGTTTAATTGTATTTTTTTTACAAACCCTAATTTTGCTGTTAATTGGGGATTTTTTGGGATTTCCATTGTATGTATAAATAGATACTGTGGGTGTGATGTAAAAGACTTATGCTGGGTTAGCCAGCTTCACTCTTGTAGAGAACTGGACTAGCCAGTTTCTCATTTGTTTCATGTTTACACTGTTGGTTCATATGTTTATCATGTTTTTGTATTTGCTCACCATATGTGTGTTGTTTGAATTGCCTTGTATGATATTTATTATTGTTTACAAGATTAGCATGAGCTAAGTTGCATTGCTGAGGCTCAGATGATGCTTTAGTGCACTGTTAGGTAGTGGAATGCTAGGTTAGAGCCTTAGGATGCATTGTTTTGATTGAGCAATGGGAGAAATTAGTGCTCATAGCAAGCTAATTCTCTTTCCATTCCATTTGTATGCTTAGGATGCATTGTTTTGATTGAGCATTGGGAGAAATTAGTGCTCATAGCAAGCTAATTCTCTTTCCATTCCATATGTATGCTTAAGATCCTAATTTCAACCTAGAATTGAATTGTTTGGCTAGGTCACAAGGGTGGATTCAATTGCCTTAGTAACTTCTCACATTGCTTCCTGATCAGTTATTTCCTTCACTGTTTTTGCACTTCACATCTTGCTGTGCACTGAAATCAGTGCACTGCCTTCCCTGCCCTTGGCTCATAGCCTTGGTTCCTTGTTGTTTTACCATCTCTGTTTCACTGTCACTGCAACCTTGTGACCTTGCATTTAGTTTTGCATCAATTATCAGCAGAGTGAAACTTCAACTATACACCCCAAGTCCCTGTGGAGATGACCTGTTCTTGCACATACACACTACAATGACAACTGTGCACTTGCAGTTTAACATGTAGGCCTTCTTATCCTTTGTCTTATTTTCTTACTCCTTCAAATGCCTACCAATGACTATCTTAGTAAAGTTTTTCAATCAGGTTGAATGGCATACGTAAGTAATTACTTATCTATGATGATTGGAATGTATGTGGGATGTTTGTAGCTAGAGAACTTATGCAAGCTAATTATTTGGCTTTTTGCTTTGTGTCTGTCCTTAGTTGTTTTTACAATGCGAGAAATTGGAGTAGGTTTTGTGGGTATACCTCTTGTAAGACCTCACGAGACTATAACTCGTCCACTAGGGACACCTTTGGGTTTAAAGGCATGTTATTCATGGTAAGAGTAACCGTATCCTCACGACATGGAGTTGTTGTATTTAGGATTAGTTCTATTTAGTTTGCTCGAGGACTAGAAAAAGATAAGTGTGGGTGAATTTGATAAGTGCATAATTCATATGATTTTAATATCCATTCCATACTTGCTTTAGCTATTATTCTTGCATATTTTCATATTATTACTTTGGTTGTCTCTTATTTGTCTCCAATAGGTGAATCATCCAAAAAGGAGATACAAGTGCTGAAAAGATCTAGGAAGAGAAGTATTCCAAGTATCCAAGTGGACAAGTCCAAGAGAAGTGGATGAAGTGCGACGAAAAGGAGCAAAATGCTCAAAATCAAGAGAAGCGACAAAGACCGATCTTAAATCATTCAAATTAAGTATTTCTCATCACCATCTTTAAGATAATTGAAATATAAAAATAATGCAAAAAGAATGAGGTCATTCCGAGTTCGGATGAAGAAGTTGTGGCCAAAACAAGCTTTTATTGAATACCAAGACAGTGAAGTCCGCGAACTAGGTTCGCATACCGGGTTCGCAGACTTAATTCTGGAAATTTCTGCTGGATTTTGAAGTTCGCGGACTGGGTTCGCGCACTTAGCAAATGGGAAACGTGTATTCACACCTCGGAAGGCCTAATGGCACGTTTGGTTTCGTTATTTCGGGTCGGGTTCTTGAACTGAACTAAATACTTGGAGACCAAGCAATGTAAACCTATAAAAAAAGTATTAGGTCATGTAAAATATCAATCGATATCATATCACAATTTCTACCTCAAAACTTAGGGTTTACCCCTTTAGGAGGAAACCACCATTATTCATCTTCTTTGTAATATGAGTAGGTAAATCCTTTGTTGATTAAGGATGAACTCAATGTTCCAAGAGTGAAGCTTTATTAATAATACAAGTCTATTTGAGGGTTTAATCATCATCGTTTGTTTTTATTATATCTAGGGTTTATGATTGATTCTTAGATTGGTTTGGAGTGCACGCGAGATTAGTCTATTAATCATTCTATTGCTAGTAGATAGTTGAGCTTTCCGTAATTGTCGTGCATCTCCTACACAAGTAGAAAACATGAGACCTTGCAGAGGAATCTGCAAAGCTATCGTGTGTGGTAACAACACTAGTAAGTGAACCGAGCGTACTGAGTTTAACTGCTGGAATCAAACCTAAATTCACAAAACCTAAAGCGTTCTATTGAGTTACACCTTGTAAGCGTACCTCAAGGAGGCTCAGTTGAATAGAATCCGGTGACTAAGCGTACCTGTTATCCGGTGATACAAGGGGTTTTGAGTAAAGATAAGCGTGCCTGGTATTCCACGGTTGGTGATGAATGGTTCTAACAGAAGATAGATAAGTATTCTAATCCTGTTATCGCTTGGTAACGGCGAAGGATTCCTTAATCATCTATTTTCTTCTTTATTTTCTTTTTAATCATATCATATCCAAAACCCCCTTTTTTATTTACTTTATTTTTCTTATCAAATAATCTATCAATTACACATCTCTCTGTGGGAACGATCTCTTACTACCACTATATTACCAGTTAATTAGTGGAAAATATATTTATTAATTTGTTGTGCCTACGACAGCCCATACAATAGGATCCAAATAGAATCGTTTGATTAGTTTCGTGAGATCGACATCACTTTATAGTTTCTTGTTGGAATCTATATTGATTGATTGTGAATCTAAACTTGGGTACTTCGGTAGTTATTGGATAGATTGATCTAACCAGGAAAAGGAGTTTATTAGATTAAACGAAAGATCCTTTGCATATGACTTGAGATATCTTATCTTAAAGAATCAATAGCGTTGTTCCCAAACAGATTTGTTGTTCCTTTATTGTTCAGAATACGATCCAAAGGAATTGTTCCAGTGCGCGCACTCAAGTCGGAAGCGCAGGGATACTAAAGAAACTAAGTGAACTAGGGGTAGTTGCTTGGTCTCAACTATACGAAGTTGGTGAAGATTTTGTATAGCGGCTTAATTCTGAGAGTATTCAATTCTGGACGTGGTCCCGGGGTATTTCTGCATTAGCAGTTTTCCTCGTTAACAAAATCTTGTTGTGTGATTTACATTTCTATTTCAGCAATTATATTTTTTCATATAATTAGAAGTAAATTACACAAACGTTAACTCCGCTTTACTTGATAGTGAGCCTATAGAGTTTGGTTAATTACGAACCTATTGTCAAGTAATCATACTTTGGTTTCCTTATTGTCTCGATATCGTATCCATAGACAATCACACAAAGTATGAATACCGATTTATAATATGGTCTCGAATTTGTCCATAGACAATCAGTTTCGGTAAGAGGACTTATAGGTGGATAAATTAAAGATTGTGGTGTATTTGGGTACCCTCATTTTTTCAATTGGTATCAGAGCAGGAAAAAACAGAAAGATCTAACAATCTGTGTTTGGTGCGATCCAACCTATAAGAAACAAAGTCAAGGTTACAAACCCGGTTTTATTATTTTCTCCAATTTCATTATTGTGAACACCCTTTGAGCAATAAAAATGAATTTTGAGCGTGTTTCCAATATGATGAGAGGCTAAGTACCCGGTGACTGAGGCAATGGATGAAACTATTAACTCATGCTTGATTGGTAATTTCTTTTTAAATTTTCTTTAATTATTTGTTTTATTTAATTCGCATGGATCAACAATAAAGATAAAAATGGTTTTCTTAATTAGTTGTGAATCAATTTGATGTATTATGCTTAGAATTAATTCTTTGATAATTCATGCTCAGGGACTACAATTCAATATTTGGACACCTTATAGATTAATAGTGAATTAATGAGAAAAGGGCTTAATAATAATTTTTGAAATATTATTTCAAACCAATCAATCAGAAGTAATAGTGGAATACGGAGCCTTAGTCTACTTTTAAATCTTGAAATCAAATTTTGAATTAAATTTTGTATATTTTTAATTTTCATTAAGTCTAAAATCTATTGCTTTCACAAGTCTTGAACGAATAATCTTACTACGACAACATTGAAATCACATCAATTCATCCTCAAATTTCTTCAAGTTATCTTAATAAATTTCCTCAGTCATCGACCAAACGATCTTGTCTCATGCTTTCATAAAAAATTTCCACTTTATTCCATCATCTTTCTACTTTTCTTCAAATAACCTTTTCTCTTCCTCTCGTTCTTCCACGGTTAATTTACAAATGCGCTCATCCTCTTCCTTCGACCTCTTGGTACCCTTCCTTGGTTTTCTAACTTGGAAATGATGATGTCAATTGGATTTGAGGTTGCATTGAATTTTCCACGTACATTGCAAGTTTTGAGATCCCGGAAACACCACCTCTATTGCATTCATTAAGGCTTGATCATTATCTGTTACAATAATCCTTGGAAAATTATCGCCGTTATAAATGGACCTCAATGTCTCCAACATCCAAATGAAACTCACATTGTTCTGATGATCCATTAAACCCACATGCAAGCGTAAACGTGTTTTCGTCTGAAGTGTGGCAAGAAATGTTCGACAACGGCATGTTATATTTGTTTGTCTTGTAAGTAGAATCTATCAACAAAAAATGATGAAAGAATTGAGTCAATTGGATCATTTCGGGATGTGCCAAGAAAATAAAAACCACTTTACCATCCTTTTCTTCCCTTCTCAACCTGTAGTGGTGTAACTCCACTAACCACTCCGATTGTTGCATGACAGTTCTACCATCCCATTTTGTCCTTTTGATCGTAGCTAGGGCCGACTTAATTGTAGACAAAGAAGACAAGTTGTTGGGGTCGTCCTTCTTTATTTTACTTAAGATCGTACTCTCTTTTTGGATCCGCATAGACCTCACCGTCTCCATTTCATTTGGTTTTAGCTTGGAAACCGTTACATGTCCAATTAGAGTATTCGGATCATCGTGGTTGTGATAACCATTATCAACTTTAAACATTTTCCACTCTTTACCTTCCCTACCCTCGGGCTTATAGAAAACAACCTTAAATGGGCATCCTATCTTCTTTGTGTTGCTTCGGTAGTTCCTCTTTGTCTTCCTTACTTCCTATTCTTTCCCTCGTGACTCTTTAGCTACTCACCTCGCTCACAAATCCTTTCAAATCGAGTTTAACCCACATGATTGTTTTGAACTACCACGCACATCTTCTATTTTTTTCTTGTTCATAACCCATTCCTTTGCGTCCGCCTTACTTGCAAATGACTAAACACGCATATAACAAAAAAAATCTCATAAGCATAATAATTTAACATCCATAATTTGAAAAATAAAAGAGTATTAATGAGTATATCAAATTGTTTGCATAGTGTAGGGAATTATCGGTCCTCAAATAGAAATCATCAATAAACGCTACAACGTCCTGCATAAGGAAGCAACAAGTTACACTATAATGATCGCAAGACATGTAGTAAGGTTGTTTACCGATTGTCCCAGAATCGGTAAGAGATTGTGTGCCCCAAACAACCGATTTCAATATAAAAATATAGACAGTTAACTGAGTACAAAAAATATCACAATCGGAAGAAAAATATATAACAAAACAACCGAATATTCTAATCGATATATGTAAACGATATAGAACCAGGCTTTAAAATTTTAAAATTTTGAAGTAAATTCAGTTTTGGGGCCACATATATAATCAGAAGATAATGGAATTAATCAACTTATGATTTTTAAAGATGAAGAATTACAATTTAGAAGTTTGTGGAAATTTGGTTTTGGGGCCACTGAAATATTCGGAAGTTATATAAATTTACAATATTATCGATCGTAAAAGATAAGATATACGAAGTTTTATTATTTTGGAGCATTTCGGTTTTGGTACCAGTTTTATAATCGGTAGATAACGGGAATGGAATATAGGCATTAAAGGGTAAACGTGATGTTGTGAAGTGGACAACAAACTTTGTCATCTTGGACTACTTATATTTGCCTAATTCTTTTGAAAATTAGAGTTAGAACATTTAAGTAAATATCAACATTGAATGGGTTTAAGATGTAAAATGAGCCAGATGTACATACCTCTAAGATCATCCACATGCCGTTGAAAGCCTTCAATTTTCTACTAACCTCTCCCAAAGATTTATAAAGACAAGCCAATGTGGGAGTTCCCCAATCAAACTTATTTATGTTTTTTAAATCTAAATTCTCAAAGTTACATAACCATCCTACATTTATGGTAGATACACTATTTGGCATAAGCACTTGACCAATGTTTTAGAGATTTTTTTTCAAGCATCTTTTCACCCCAGATATATCTCAAATGCTTTAGAGATTTTTTTTCGTCTCTTGATAATGATATACTTTTCATAAGTGTTGAAAATGGGTCTAGTTCAACTGAAGTCAATTGGCTAGGTGAAGTTCTTCTTGCAAATAAAGTTGACATCTAAAATGTGATCTTCCTATGGAAATCGATTTTTTCTGACTTTTAGTCTTTTTCCTACCTTAGAAACAAAGTTTGAGCAGTACGTCGCTCGATGATCCAATCATCGTAGTCACACTATATTATAAGGAATTAGTTAAATAACTAGTGTATATTCCTTAAGTTAGTGGGAGGGAAACCACTATCAGTTAGACATCGAGTCTTAAGAGATTTAATAAGTGGTGTGGACTTATTACTTAACAAAAGTGGGGATCACTCAATTACTTTAGAGTCTATGTTATGATTCAGAGGGGATAATATACTTTTCATCCAGATATATTTCAAATGCTTTAGATATTTTTTTTCGTCTCTTGATATTGATATACTTTTCATAAGCGCTGAAAATGGGTCTAGTTCAACTGAAATCAATTGGCTAGGTGAAGTTCTTCTTGCAAATAAAGTTTCCGTCTAAAAATACGATCTTCCTATGGAAATCGATTTCTATTATGGTACCTGCATTACATTTCTTGTACCAATACCAGTAACAAGATTCATTGCCAACTATTTTATTTTGATGCGAGCTAGAACTACATCTTAGCTTGATACTATGTTCGTTTGATGCCTATACTTTGGTGTCATTACTACCGTGTGAAAAAATACATGTTTGTCTCATAATATATATATATATATATATACCTTTTCACATGCTTCACATGAGTCAGTACGCCTTCATTACTTCGGAGTTCTTTCTATTTTCAATTTTTCTACAATTAGCTTAATTTGAGAAATTTCTTCATCTCAACGGGTCAAGAGAATCTCACTTTGCATGTCAACTACTTACTTTAGGTTGAAAAACTTACAATGAATCTCTTATTTTCATATTTCAACTTATACTGGTTCGTTAGTATCATGGATGAAGTAGAAAAATGGAAAAAAAATATAACTTATATCACATTTTGTGAGTCCTTACACAAAAGTTGAGATACATTTTCTCTAATTGCAACCTAACTTTGTTGAAGCTACTGATTCGAATTCGGTAGTCTAGTAAGCGGATTACTCCACTGAACTTCATATTGGGGAGAGAACTTCATGAATTATTTCAAAAAAATTCCTTCAAAGCATTATGTAGCTCTTTAATTGTTTTCAACAAAGATTTTGGTTGCTCAATGTAAACCGAGGAAAATATGTTTCCTTATAAACATAGGGGCATATGAATTTACCTTTTAGACGGTAGACCATCATTGGTAAAAGGTTTTACATGGATGTATTCCTTTTTCATGACGAAACGGTTTCCACAAGAAATTGACAATAATGGTGCTCAAGTACTTCTGAACCACACCCCCCCCCCCCCCCCCCCAAAAAAAATGTATTTGAGTCGAGTTGGTTTCAACCAATTGAATAAAATCCATCATTTTTACAAGAGCCGATATCATATAGAGAACAAAATAGCGAGACCAAATTTCTTAATAGTCAAAAGGATTGAATCATTGGTCAAAATCCGCTTCATGAGTTAACAAGGTCACGGTCATATATGGTCCATTATATATGAAGTTTTTAGGCTAATTGATAATAAGCTTGAAACTATCAATATAAACCCAAAACACACCCTTAACCTCAAAATCGAAAAATTCCATCATTCTATTGTTCTTGATTTTAAGTCTAATTATCTCTCAAGCAAATGCTTAGTATTGTTATCGTGATCAAATAAAAAGTGTGGAGATATAGACCTTACTTGATTAATTGTTTCAACTTAATTGATGAAACAAAATTAAACGGATAACTTCATTAGTGAATTTAATAACTTATCCTCGTTACTTGGTGTGTATTAATCCGGTTATCGAATTAACTACTGATGTACGTAGTTGTAAATTCCTAATCACAACATAACAATAGACCATATGAGATATAGGCTATATGCAATATTATCTAAATTACAAAGAGAAAGTATAAATAAATAGAGAGGGGATTCATTACGTACATTAGAGTTTCTAATGCATACATGCACACTAAATAGGTGGTTACATAATAGTGGATGTCATGCATACATGTATACATTATGCCAATATTTTTCCGCACATTTATGGGTATTAAACCTTACAACAAATAATTATTTTTTAATCAACACCTATAACCTATTCAGATATTTAGCACATCCATCCGCATTATTATTATTATTATTATTTATTTTTTAATCAGCAAAGGTAAGAATTGTCATTGAAAAGGATTACATAATGTAACTAGAGGAAACAAAGAGAAAAACAATCCCATGGCTGAGCAAAAATAAAAAAATTTTAGCAAACCCCAAGATGGAAGACTCCAAGGATTTACAACACAAAAAAACTATCCCAATTAGCCTTAATCTGATGCAGATAAATACCCTGCATAGAGTGAATTCTTACACCAAAAGAACACTTGAGATTTGATTCGATCTGTGATGCTCTCAAAGTCTACAGTCCCATGTTAAATATTATATCATTTCGAGAATTCCAAATCCAGCCACATCATTATCCTTATGGGGCCATGGGCCATCAACAAAGACGAAATTTACAAAATTTCCAAAAGGTGAATCTTTTCGCAATAACGTAAGCGATCTTCTCGGTGACGGGATACGGATAATGAGACTTGGCGTAGTCAAAGGAAGATAGCAAGTATTGAGTTTCACCCATCCAGGTTTCAGAAGTTAACTACTAAATCGCTGGTTGAACTTGTTCATTCTCTATTTTTACCGATGTCCTCTCGTCATAACAATTTCCCGTTTTGATACCATATTGTAGCCCACGGGCCAAACGGGGAAAAAGTTCATAAAGCTTACTAAGCTTGAAAACCGGTTTACAAAGTTATGATTGTCCGGGATTTAATTACCACAGTATTTTATACTTCTCATAACCATGTGAGACTAATTTAAACATATGTCGAGGTGTACTTGAATTATTAATTCTACCTGTTGAGATTCATGTTTATATGTAGCGCATGCATGATATTGTTGGAGACTGTCGACGAGGGATCTCAGAATAATACTCCTTCCGTCCAAAATTAATCGAGCTAAATGGTTTTAAATTTTGTCCCACAAATAATTGATTTATCTTACTAATGAAGGGGATATTTCTAAAACTACCCTTTTAATTGATTATTGTTACTATAAGAAATATGTATAATTTCATAGTCATATTTATATTCGTTACCTAGGTGTTTTAAAATGTTTTTCAACAATATAAAGTTTACGAAAGAACGTGCAATTGGGGGATACTTATATTAATTGGGGGATAGAGGAAAAAGACAAAAACGGAATATAAATAGTAAATCAGAGTCACCCCTTATCCATGTATTTTAACTAATTCCTAATCCATCCCTCACTAATCATGTTTAATGATTAATTATAATTATCTAAATTAACAGATTAGTTTGATAAAATCATTAGAATAAATGATTATTATTTAATTTGTTGATTCAACAACATGATCATATAGGTTTATGTGAAGACCAACTCAGGAAAGTAAACAAGTTGAATATACAAGTGCTCCAATTAGTCATATATAGTTACGTATTAATGTATTGAAATTTGATTTTTTTCATTGAATCCGCCATTGTTACGCCTGAGAAACTCAATGCCGGCATGGTAAAAGAATGAATACCATGACCGCAGGGACCAAATCGACATGGTATTCATACTTTCACCATGCCGATACACATTATCCCCTAATTTTGAAATTGTAAGTACATTGTCAGCACACAAAGTTCATTATCGAGCATGCCGGTAGTAGTGCCGGCATGGATGTAGATTCCCAAGTTTACCGTTCCGGTTTGAAGAAAAAAACATACAGAAAATCTGTCTGAAGTAACAAGTATCAGCATGGTATTCATCCTAAAAACCATGTCGGCACTCAGTATCGGCATGGAAGTCATCCTAAAATCCATGGCGGCAGTCAGTATCGGCATGTTATTCATACTAACTACAATGCCGGCACAAGATATCGGCATAGTATTCATCCTAAAATCCATGAAGACACTCAGTATCGACATGGTATTCATCCTAAACCCATACCGACACAAAAAAAAAGGTAGGGTATTCATCATGAATACAAGCCGGGAGTGGATTGAAAGTTTCAGTTTATGATTCTAACCCAAACGAACTTTTGAAACAACAACAACACTTTAAATATGATTGGGTATTACCTTCTCAATGAAGCCATTTCTTCTTCTTCTTCTTGCTCAATAACAATTCAATTTAACCTATCTTTAAGAACTTGTTAGGGTTTGATTTTGATTTTGGTTTTTAGCTTTAAATTTTAATTTGGATGGAAGGGCATTTTAGTATCCCCCACCCCCCCAAAAAAAGCACCCTTTAGCGGACACTATTAGATGGGGTTAGTAATTCATATCCCCGAATTAAAATAAGTATTCCCCAATTGTGCGTTCTTACGAAAAACTGTGGTATTGTTTAAGAGATAAATCATTTCTAAATTTTATTAATTATCATCCATAACAATATAATTATAAAAAATATTTAAACATACTCTCATTTTCTCCGTACCTTAATAATTGTACAAACTATAAATAGCTCAATCAATTTAGGAAGGAGGGAGTATTGTTGGAAACTGTCGGTTTCTCCAATTGAATATCAGTGCTTCCTTTAGGTTTCAGGACACTAGCTAAGCACCTCATCAAGAGGGTCACTGAGATACAATAAAGAGTCGATTAATAATTAACTGGAATCTAGCTAACCACCTCATCTATTGACTATTGGTCACCTCATTAAGTACTTGTTTCACTTTCTTTCATGTTCGGGGCCGGCGTAGCTATCTAGCTAGCTAGCTAGCATGTGTGTTTATTGCGTTATTAACTATTGAGTACCTCGATTAGGTACCAACAAGATATGGCCGGTACCAACAAGATATGGCCGTAGGGGTGCAACAACCACCAGTACTAAAGCAAGTAATATTAATTTTAGAGCGAACCTCGTGGAAATTAACTATTCCATGGAAAGGTGCAACCACAGTCCAACTCTTTAAAAAACTAACAACCATGTGTGAGTTGGACTCAGCTCGATCAGACGAGTTAATTAGACCCATTTTTTTCCTAATCTATCCTTCCTGATCGGGTTAGTTCATTATCCCTGGTTAGGTTAGGTTAGGTTATATGGGTCGGGTGTTTAGATGGGTTAGATTAGGTTATATATCCCATCTCTTCTCCAAATTCTTTCTTCATTTTCTGTTTCACCATCTTCATCTTCTGCTTCACCTTCTTCATATGCAAGTTTGCAGAGTCAGAGACCGATGGATATGAATTCATCAAATCCAGATGGTATAGGTATGTAGATCTATTTAATTTTTCAATTACATCCGATAGAAATCTTATTGTAATATCCATTTTTTTCTCTAATCCTAACCCTCTTGTTACTGTTTAAATCCTTAATCGCCGTGCTTCTCCTTTAGATTTCGTTAGGTTCATATCATCATAATAGTTGAAGGTTAGGTAATTGAATGGAATCATATCAGATGTGTATTTAGTTGGTTATCTGATTCGGGTTCAGACCAAGGGTATTACCATTGATTTATAAGTGAGTATTGATTTGAAGGTTTACGCATTTAATCTAGCAAAATTATTTTAATTGGTTATCCTCATATGTTTTTTATCAGTTCCATGTAATTGAATTTGAATTTTTTTTCAATGTGTGCAATGTAAATGGAAGAGTTAATGAAGCTCATTCTTCATTGTTTCCTTTTTGGTATGTGTGTAGTTAGGCTTGCAATTACAATAGGTATCCTGCTATGTGTGTTTTCTTCATTGTTCTCAAGAAATTGATTATCATTTATGATACCTTTTTTATGAGAAAATGGGATTATTGGATTTGAATAGTATGCTTAGGGTGCTAAAATAAGAATCTTAAAGAAAAGTTATTGTTGAATAATATGCTTAGGGTGCTAAAATAAGAATCTTAAAGAAAAGTTATTGTTAGAGTGGTGGTGTTTGATATGAATTTATAGATTCCGCAATACTGCAAGTTATATACAGATCGTAAAACCCAAAACTAAACCGTTCATAACCATGGTTGCAAGTTTTATATGTCAATAATATTTATTTAATTTTCTACCTACAAATATGGAACTAGACTATTTACTGTCTTATACAACTTTAGTGCAATATGTATTGATACTTGATACTGTTGGTTCAAGAAAAACCTTGTGCATACAGAGCCGGGGAGAGTTGGCGCTCGACAGGCTTAGCACCTTGTGGGCTCGCATCAATGTTTTTCAGGATGAATTCATTGGTTTTTATTTGTAGCTCTTGGTCCCGTTTGGCACACTTCAATTGCCAGTAGTCATCCTCTTTTTGGAGCTTGACATCTAAGGTTCACGTTAGATTTAAGTTTACTAAGGGATCAAACAATGATTGATCACCTAATCCAACAATATCACTTTTAAGTTTAATTAACAATAATGTAGGTCCATTGATCCGCATTCTTGAATTCAAAGACATGTATCTAGTTGTTCCGGCTGTAAATCGATCCCTCATCAGTCAATCCCTAAATCAGTTTTTTTTTTTCTCTTAGCTCGACTTTTATTAGCCATTATCTGCTTGGTTTTTTGTTTTTCTGTTTAAATCGTGTTTCTTTTGTTGATTAATGCATCAAATAGTCTTTGATTGACCAAATCACAGAGTGTCTTTGGCATGGTTCTGAATACAATTCATCTAATTGTATAGCATAGGTTACAATCCTAATAAATGTAATGGATGTGAAGTGGTCACAGAAGGGGGGGGGGGGGGGGGGATATTCGGAATGACATTGGCAAGGAAAGAAACTTTCAAGATAACATTGATGAGATTAAAGCCACTCCTGCACAGTTGAAAAGGGATTTAGGACTCTACAAGAAGTGTCAATGCCAAAATGGCATCAAGAAACGTAACATGCAGAAACTCCCTCCACTTCAGAGCTTGCATCAGACTAACACTGAATCATAGATATCTTTGTACAAGTTCCAAGGTACTTCCATCACTTCTTTCCTTTCTAGGGCGTTCTTTCTGAATTGATTGCTGGACTTTATTGCATTATTTTAACCTCGACGCATGCAATGTCTAAATTGATTTCTCATTCTATTCAGGCTCGATTTATTTCAAACAACTTACCCATTTTTTAATGCTACAGACTGGTGAGGATACCTGGTTAAATTTATGCTACCTTCAAAGATAATTACCCATCATAATTTATGGTTTCTTGCAAAATAACTTGGCTTTGAAGGTAGTATAAATTTAACCAGGTATCCTCATCAATAACATTAAAAAAATGGATAAATTGTTTGAAATAAATTGATCCTAAATAGAGTGAGAAATCAATTTAGACATTGCATGCGTCGAGGTTAAAATAATGCAATAAAGTCCAGCAGTCAATTCAGAAAGAACGCCCTAGGAAGGAAAAAAGTGATGGAAGTACCTCGAAACTTGTACTAAGCTATCTATGATTCAGTGTTATTCTGATACAAGCTCTGAAGTGGAGGGAGTTTCTGCATGTTACGCTTCTTGATGCCATTTCGGCATTGACACTTCTTGTAGAGTCCTAAGTCCCTTTTCAATTGTGCAGAAGTGGCTTTAATCTCATCAATGTTATCTTGAAAGTTTCTGTCCTTGCCAATGTCATTCCGAACATCAGCTTCCCCTCCCTGTGACCACTTCAAATCCATTACATTTATTAGGATTGTAACCTATGCCATACAATTAGATGAATTGTGTTCAGAATCATGCCAAAGGTACTCTGCGATTTGGTCAATCAGAGACTATTTGATGCATTAATCAACAAAAGAAACATGATTTAAACAGAAAAACAAAAAAGCAAGCACATAAGGGCTAATAAAAGTCGAGCTAAAAGAAAAGAAAAAAAACTGATTTAGGGCTTAACTGATGAGGGATCAATTTACAGCTGGAACAACTAGATACATGTCTTTGAATTCAAGAATGCGGATCCCTGGACCTACATTACTATTAATTAAACTTAAAAGTGATATTGTTGGATTAGGTGATCAATTATTGTTTGATCCCTTAATAAACTTATATCTAACGTGAACCTTAGATGTCAAGCTCCACAAACAGGATGACTACTGGTTACTGAAGTGTGCCAAGTAGGACCAAGAGCTACAACGACAATCCAACAAATTCGTCCTGAAAAACATTGATGCGATCCCACAAGGTGCTGAGCCTGTCGAGCGCCAACTCTCTACGGCTCTGTATGCACAAGGTTTGTCTTAAACCAATAGTATCAAGTATCAATACATATTACACTGAAGTTCTATAAGACTATAAATAGTCTGGTTCCATATTTGTAGGTAGAAAATTAGAAAAATATTGTTGACATATAAAACTTGCAACCATGGTTATGAACGGTTTAGTTTTTGGTTTTGCGATCTGTATATAACTTGCAGTATTGCGAAATATATAATTTCATATCAAACACCACCACTCTAACAACAACTTTTCTTTAAGATTCTTACTTTATCACCCTAAGCATACTATTCAAATCCAATAATCACATTTTCTCATAAAAAAGGTATCATAAATGATAATCAATTTCTTGAGAACAATGAAGAAAACACACATAGCAGGATACCTATTGTAATTGCAATCCTAACTACACACATACCAAAAAGAAAACAATGAAGGAATTCATTACTCTTCCATTTACATTGCACACATTAAAAAAAAAATTC
The DNA here is from genome assembly GCF_003573695.1 of Papaver somniferum. Lineage (NCBI taxonomy): Eukaryota > Viridiplantae > Streptophyta > Magnoliopsida > Ranunculales > Papaveraceae > Papaver > Papaver somniferum. Next base: position 826,395 of record NC_039368.1, read on the forward strand.
AAATTCAATACATGGAACTGATAAAATCGTACGAGGATAACCAATTAAAATAATTATTCCAGATTAAATGCGTAAACCTTCAAATCAATACTCACTTATAAATCAATGGTAATACCCCTTGGGCTGAACCCTAATCAGATAACCAACTAAATACATATCCAATATGATTCCATTCAATTACCTAACCTTCAACTATTATGAGGATATGAACGTAACGAAATCTAAAGGAGAAGCACGACGATTAAGGATTTAAACAGTTTCAAGAGGGTTAGGGTTAGAGGAAAAAATTGCTATTATAATAACTTTTCTATCTGATGTAATTGAATAATTAAATAGATCTACATACCTATACCATCTGAATTTGATGAATTCATATCCATCGGTCTCTGACTCTGCAAACTTGCATATGAAGAAGGTGAAGCAGAAGATGAAGATTGTGAAACAGAAAATGAAGACAGAATTTGGAGAAGAGATGGGATATATAACCTAACCCAACCCATCTAAACACCCGACCCATGTAATCTAACCTAACCTAATCAGGGATAATGAACTAACCCGACCAGGGAAGGTAGGTTAGGAAAAAACGGGTCTAGTTAACTCACCTGGTCGAGTTGAATCCAATTCACACATGGTTGTTAGCTTTTTAAAGAGTTGGACTGTGGCTGCACCTTTCCATGGAATATATAGTTTTCATGAGGTTGGCTCAAGCACAATTTTCTCAAAAAAATCAGAAATTCTTTCTCTCCTCTCTTCTCTATCCTAACGAGCACGAAAAATAAATAATTGATTGATCATCGTTAGAAAGTAAGTGAACTAAAATCCACTAATATACTTGCTATTCACATTATCTTTGGTGTGTTGATTGTAAAATTAGGCTTTTTAACCGAAAAATTTCAATTACAGTAAGAGGATTGTCAATCCGAAAAGCCTAAAGCTTTACGATTTTTCATATGCATGCAAAGACTATGAAAAACCGTTAGGGTATATGATGTGGGAGACAATGACCTATTTCTGGTATTTTAATTTTTTTTGACCTAGATTAAAGCCGTTACCATATTATAGAAACATATGACGATCCTTACCCATTTTTAAAGGTTACCGATTCTAGGTGGAAAATAAACAACCTCTATGTCCTAAAAATGAAAGGGTCGTCAACTTAATTCATATACTGTCGTCATTTGAAACTTGAGGGTCGTTACTAATTATTATAGAGTCGTCATTTGTAAATTTAAGGGTCGGTTATACGTATATTTAAGAATCGTCATGATTTGTCATATTATTCTTATGATTTTTCATAACCTGGAAAAGTTGCAGGGTTGAGTTGTCAATTTTTGGTGTCAATTCATCCAGAAGATATGACAACGAATGTTTTCCCAGTACTGGAGGCCATATATGATTTTTCTCAGGCCCGGGGTAGCTAGCTAGCCTGTGAGTTTATTGCATTAGTAACTCTGAGTAGCTAGATTTATGTCTCTGTCACTACCTCCGCTACCAACTGTATATATGACTATATGGGTGCAACCACTAGTTACTCACTTTCTCTTGGATTTTTTCCCCATCCAAACACAAGTATCAAACCAGCCCCCTCAATTCAGTTTCAAGTTCTAAAATGGCTCCCGCAGCTATTCCTGATAATCATCAACTTCATGTATTTCTGTTCCCGGTCATGGCTCAAAGTCTCATGATTCCGATGGTAGATGTTGCAAGACTATTTGCTGCTCGTGGTCTTAAATCCACTATAATCACTACTCCTCTTAATGCAATGAGTGTTTCTAAATCAGTGGAACGCGATAGATTATCTGGTCTCAATATCAATGTGCAAATCATTCCGTTTCCTGGCGTTGAGGCAGGTTTACCAGAAGGAATTGAATGTCTTAATGAGATTACTTCACCTGAAATGATGCCTAAATTTTTCAGGGCTATGGATATGGTTCAAGAACCATTTGAGAAGCTCTTGGAAGAACATCGCCCAGATTTTGTAGTCGCGGGTATGTTTTTAACATGGGCAACCGAGTCCACAGCTAAGTTTGGTATTCCTCGATTTGTCTTTCATGCAGCAAACTTCTTTTATCTCAGCGCGAAGGAGAGTTGAAGACATCACAAACCTTACGAGACGATTAGTACTGATCATACTGATGAAAATTCCTCATCATTATTTGTGATCCCGGGTCTTCCAGACAAGATAGAGATGAGCACGGCACAGATACCTAGCCATTCCGAAAGTAGCAATTTTGTTTTCGAGATGCAAAAGAAAATAAGCGAATTCGAGGTAAACAGCAAAGGGATCTTAGTTAACAGCTTCTATGAGTTGGAGCCAGCTTACGCCGAGCATTACAAAATTGTCTTGGGAAGAAAAGCATGGCATATTGGCCCCATTTCGTTTCTAAATGAGCATGCCGCTGATAAGGCTCAAAGAGGAAAGAAATCGGCAATTGATGAACAATATGTATTGAAGTGGCTCGACTCAAAGGAACCAAATTCAGTTCTTTATGTTTGTTTTGGGAGTGTATCACGGGTTAATGACAATCAGTTGCTGGAACTAGCGATGGGTCTTGAGAGTTCAGGTTGTTCATTCATTTGGTTGTAAGGAAAATAAAGAAGGTCGATGAAGATAGATTTTTACCAACAGGTTTTGAGGAGAGAGTAAAAGGAAGGGGTCTCATAATCAGAGACTGGGCACCGCAGCTATTAATCCTCGACCATCAAGCGGTTGGTGGATTCATGACTCATTGTGGATGGAACTCTTTGTTAGAAAGTATAAGTGCAGGGGTTCTTATGATAACTTGGCCTATGTTTACTGACCAGTTCTATAACGAGATATTTATCACTCAAGTCATTAAGATTGGAACTCTATTAGGACCCAAAGAGCACAATTGGTTAGACTCGAAAAATGTGTCGTTGGTGAAGAACGACAAGATAGAAATGGTGGTCAGCTGGTTGATGGGTGATGGGGAAGACGCTAAAAACATGAGAAAGAGAGCAAAAGAAATCAGTGAAATGGCCAAGAAATCTGTTGAAGAAGGTGGTTCGTCTTATGCCGACTTGACTAGTTTGATTGAGGAGATGAGAATCTACACTAAGAAATAATCTAACATTTCACAGGAAGATCACATTTCTCGCGGAATACTGTTGTTGATCACGTTTTTTTTCTTTTTTTCTTTTTGTCTCTGTGCGTTTTAATCTTTTTATTCTCTTTATTTCTCCTTTCCATCGGCCACAAAATAAAATGTATGTGCTTGTGTGTTTTGTTATTTTCAAGATTTAAGCTAAACTTTGAATAAAAGAATCCGTCGAAAATAAAGCATTGAAGGAAATGATGGCTTAGAGCAACCACAGTCATGAGACGGACCAAATACCAAAAGCCAGATTAAAAGCCAAAAAAATTTGGTATTCTGGGTGTTCAAGCGCAATGGGGGACGACCAAAATTTGGTGAAGCGTAACTTATACGAACGCTTGGTGCGAGACGGAACTTATACTCACGTTTCTTGACCGAGCGTCTTTATAATATGCGTCTGAACGAAACAGAGGTATTATGTGCGCCTGATTGAGGCGCAGGTATAGTTCACGCCTAACATGGGACGGCGATGGAAAGTGCGTCTACTGGGACGGAGATGTTATGTGCGTCTGATACATACGGAGATAGAAAGTGCGTACGACTCGGGCGGACATAGAAGGTGCGTCTGGGTAGCCAAAAAAAAAAAAAAATGTCCCTGAGAAGTAAATGATTTGAGCACTGCACATTCGTTTCTTGCTTCCTCCTCAAAGCGGTTAGTTTATGATGTTGATATGGATGGGGGGCGTAACTGCTTAGAGCAACCACAGCCATGGTGGAAGAGGAAGTTAACTGGGTGCATATAATCAACGAAAATTAAAACTGGTATCAGGAGCACACTATTCTTCTGCCCATCTCATACGTAACTTAAAGTTGCGTTTCATCCAAACGCACGTATAATCAACGCCCATCTCATACGTAACTTAAAGTTACGTTTCATCCAGACGCACAATAAAACTACGCCTGATATTGGGCGGATGTATTAGATGCGTTTGAAGGGGCGGAGTTTATACATGCGCCTGACTCATACGGTGTTTATATGCTCGCCTGATTTCATATGGTGATTAAACTTACGCCTGGTTTCATACGCTCCTAATACTTCCGTCCCGCTATATCTTCTTTAGTCTGGACAGACGACCACATTTGGTCTCAAACCCTAAATTTGGCGACCAAATTTGGGTTTACTCCTCACCACTGCGGCACTCTCTAGGACCACATTTGGGTTTAGTACCCAAATTTGGTCGTGACTGTGGTTGCTCTTAGGAGTTAGGATTTGAAAATATTCTCATGAAGCATGCTGCTCCATCATTAGATTCGACTTTTAGTTAATGTATCCGTTTATAACTTTTAGTAACCAGTTGATAAGGTTGATGTGCTGCAAAAAGTCCCAGTAATGATGCATCTATTGTAGTTAACCATAATTGAATAAAAGAACAAAAATGTTAAACGGACCATGTGATTGAACCACACGGAAACCGCTAGACACAACAAAGCCCAAAAAATGGGACCCTTTGCTGTCCTCCGCAGGGTCCACCGGGACCACACCAAAAATTTGTGAGACAAAAATTGAGATACGATTTTGGTATGATCTGTTTACACGGTAAGAAAGACAATACCAGGAGTTTCAACCCATCATCAAATCAACTTAAATAACTGTTGTTTTTTTTTTATATGCTCTTAGGCTTAGAGGTGTAAATTGGGATGGGCTAGCACGTTTATGGCACAGCACAACACGTTAAAATTCGAGCACAATACTACACAACACGTGACTTGACACAGCACGGCACAACACGTTAGTTTATGTGCCGGAAAAATAGGCACATCAGCATGGCACAACATGTGGCACGTGTAAGCACGCGGCACAACACGACACGACACGCGAAGAAAGTACGCCAAATTATATATAAAATACAACACAATACATCACATTTCATGCATATTTCACAAAAAAATCTTCATTTTAGCCAATTTTTGATATTTTATTTTCGTCATGATGATTAATTTCTATAATAATACATATATAAATTAAAATATTAGAAAAATATTTACTTTAGAAAACATAAAATAAGTGGGTAGGCACAACCCAGTACGGCACATCACGATTATTTTTCTGGCACAACCCAGCACATCACGCCATTTAATACGGCACAATACAACACGTCTGAATCTCTAGTACAACCCAGCACAACACGTAGCACACTGAGCAAGTGACTTCGTGGGATGGACTGTGCCGGGCCGACACGTTTTACACCTCTCCTCTCAGCTAACGTACATTATGAATATATAATCGGCCCTGGAGGTGTATTGTAATTCAGCGACAGCTTCTCCCCATGATTTACAAACTCTAGGAATCACCGTCAGAATATCCTGCAGAGGTAGTTTGATAAAGATTAACCCAAGTGCATCCGGTGCTAGTTCATCCCAGCATCTCAAATCACCTCCTTCCATCTCAAACAATCCCTGCGCAAAACAACAAATCATAATTCCATCATACATGAAAACTAACACAGAACTCGAACAGAAACCATTTGTATGCAATTCTAAGACAACCCCAGAACAGAAAACAAGAACCACACCAAGGGTGAACAGAAAGTTAAGAAAAATTCTTGATACTTACCTGAAAGGGTTGAAACAAGAAGAGAAGATAAAAACAGATTAAAAAAAAAAAAGACAAGAAAAGCAAGAGAAGTCGAAAGATCTGAAAGAATGTTAATAAGAAAGTAAACAGCTTGAAATCTTTCCAACAATTAATATAACACGCGCATGGTTCTATATGAGCACAAGTTGGCAAACTATTTATTTCCTCCGATAGAGAATTTAATACTACCAACCAACTAATTAATCAATCTAATCGGTGTTATTCAATTTAACAAGACATTTATGACACTATATAGAGGTGAGTCATCAGCATATAAATATCCGTTTACGGATGACAACATTTAAACCAAGAACAGTTGGGAGGCGTTATCTCTATCCCTGACCAATTACTCTCGTAAAATATCAAGTTTATGTAAAATTATATCCGAGCGAATTCGTTTGAATTTCTGATCGACAACCACCGTGGGTACGATCAACACTATTATATGACCGTATTGGCGTTATTGTTGTGGGGTTAATATAGTTGATTGATTGTCTTTGGGGACAGACTATACGTTTCTGGACAGTGAAGGTTTTGGTTTAAATCTGATAACAGTAAGCTAGAACACCATTTTTTTTTTATTTAATGAAAATTATGGAACCATTATTTATTTATTTTTTCATGGAATCTTTTTTTCTCAAGTATAAAAATTCCTCATATTATTAGCGGATGAGTGTCGGCACTCGGTAACTCTGAGTCATTTGTCTAGCTACCGTCTCAAAACTTATGAGAGGGATGTAAATTCGTTCCTCTGATTATTAGCTTGATATTTTGTCTCTTTGTAAATTAATATCCGACCAAAGTATATTTTGGAATTCCGACTCAGATGAATCCACGTGAACACAAGAACAACCACAGATGTGCTTACTTTGTGATGATGTTAAGGATAAGTTAGCTTGGTCACAGTCGTGACTCTCCTTGGATGGGTGGATATTATTGACATGTTTTTCTTTCCTGTGCCTTTGGCCTCTCTCTCTTTCTCTTAAAATCGTGGCTCCCCACTGCATTCAACATATCCGGCCGGACACGGAGCAAATGAAGGACAATCACACCATGAAATGTTGGGCCCTTTACAGTTGTATAGTAATATGACATTCAACCATATCTGGTCCAGTTAATCAACTATTTTAAAGGACCACTGTGTTAACTGCCTTCCAACACTAGTATAACCGTTTTTTTTTTGTTTACAACTTAGCCACGTTTAGGGTTATTTACGTGGCTACTGATCACAAGTATAACTATAGCCGCGTTTTATATTATCTTGTAGTCATAGTACACTATTTGGTCATCGGTTTAAACCAAAACTCATCAACTGTAGTCATAAGACACCTTTTGGTTGTGGGTTTACATCTATACCCATCATCTGTAGTCATAGGTGAGGATATGACCACACTAGTAATTATGTGGGCGTCGAGTTTATAAGTTGGCTTTAAATACGCCTATTAACTCATGACAGAAAGAAATCTGATTAAGTCACTTTGATTTGTTTATGTGTCTATTGTGTATAGGTTATTAGATAAAGGGGCCGATCTTTAAGTTATGGTATGCTTCCTACGGAGAACCGAGGTCAAGGGCACTATATATTTATAAATTAATGCTTAAAAACTTGCATGTCTTAAACTTGATATCAAGTTACTCTTTGCATCATTCATATAGCCTACTTGGATGATCTTTTTATATTTTTTTTTTTTTTGACAAAGCCCATGTTATAGGGTACAATGAAGCTAATTGAGCTATTCTAAGATGATAATTGACCCATGAATAGTTTATTAAGAGAGTGGCAATTCATGCATTGGAATTCGTGTAATTTTTTTTTTTGCCTCATTTTTCCATGGCCATGCCAATCCCTTAGTGAGTAAAAATATTGTGTATCTATGGCTTTGTAAGTACAGATACAATTCTTTGATCCTAGTTGTAAAAAGTATAAGGCTCCACATGCCACATCGACATCAAGTATATGGCATGTATATGGACTTGATGGATGAACGTGCCTGAAATGGAATGTCTAAATGCTATTATACTCCCCATTATCTTTTGACAACCCATACTAATATTGTCGATATGTTTGTGCTAAAGTGTACATGCAACTCTCATTCTCATCAATATTTTTTCAGGAAGAAAAATAGCTTAGTATAACAAAAAGGTACTGGCAATCATCAATTTTTATCAACGTTATCTTTTTTTAATTACTTCATATTTATACGGAATAATATTATTCTAAAAACAGTCTCTCTGACGCTCTTACTCAATTTTTGTCGGCAAAATTTTGTTACATCATGGTGATATTCAAATTAGATGGACACGAAAATATGGAAAAACAGTAAAATTCCTCGCTATAGAATAGGTTGGTTGAGCATATAACAAAAATTATGGACAACTATCAATTTTCAAAGAGTAACAGATTCAAAAAGATAGGAAACTACGCATCTAACTAAGCCTGGTGCAAAGAACGACCACAAATCCAGGACGGACCGATAATATTTTGAGAGATAAACATGTGATCTGACCACCCCAGTCTCATCCTAGCAAAAGACATCTAGCGGCTGTAGTGTTTGTAACCCCCTCTAGCTTCTTAAGTAATTCCTCTTCAATTAAAACGTTACATCCACTAAATGGTAGCATTAAAAAAAAAAAAAAAAAAAAAAAAAAAAAAA